>NC_037687.1:36246728-36303578 GCF_003255815.1 Theropithecus gelada | reverse complement strand
GCCTCCCGGGTTCACGCCATTCTCCGGCCTCAGCCTCCCGAGTAGCTGGGACCACAGGCGCCCGCCACCTCGCCCGGCTAGTTTTTTGTATTTCTTAATAGAGACGGGGTTTCACCGTGTTAGCCAGGATGGAATATAATATATATTTTTTTAAAGAGGGAAAGAGATTTCTTTTCTCCTTAGACTAAGAAATTCAGGCCCCAGTCCCCTCCTCCCCTGCACACAGGAGTCCAGGCAAGCCTCACTTTCCCCAGGACCCAGGTATCTGGGCCCCTAGATTTCCCCTCTCTCAGGACCAAGAAGTTCAAGTCCTCTGCCCTCCTGGTCCTCACTCTCCCTCCTTGACCTGGGATGCAGTCCCCAGCCTCAGGGCCCCCTGCCTGAGCTCCCGCTGTCTACAAGACCTACGTGGTACCTTCAAGGAGGAGAATCCCACATTCAGGAACCAGCTGGACCTGAAGTTTCACAAAAGTCCATGGAAACCTCCACCACAACCCCTCCCTGCCCCTGAGCTTTCTCAGAGGACCCTGGCATCCAAAATCCCCAGCCACGTAATTAGGCAAACAGGCTTCATGGTGGAGTCGCTTCCCGTCCCTGGAAGCAGCTTTGCTGGCATCACCACTGCTTCTTCGTCCTACTCTGGACAGTTCCTTGGGCAGCGGTCAACATCCTGACCATGAAAAACCAGGGAGCTGCTGGTCCCTCCTCTCTCAGGACACAAAAGTCCTAAGTCAAAGTTGTGGTCCGAAGACCACACCACCCATGACTACAGCCTCGCCTTCTGTCTACACTGCAGGGTGCCCACTACGCTGCGAAATATGTAAGGCACCCGGGAGCAGGTGCCATGGCCAAATGAGGACCTGCAGCAGCGACAAGGACACATGTGTGCTCCTGGTGGGGAAGGCTACTTCAAGTAAGACGATGTGGCCTGGGACCTGGTGGGGAGATGGGGTGTACCTTCAGGGTGGAAGAGACTACCATGCTGAGGGGGGATCATCATGGTTCTCAAGATGGGGGAGCGTGGGAAGAAATTAGTGGAGAGCAGGAAAGAGGGAAAGACCATCATGAGATGGAGGGAAGAGAAATAAATGGTGTGATGGAAATCATTATTGTCACGGGATTCTGAAAATGAGACTGTCCTAAAGAGAAGGAAAACGGGGGGAGGGGTGAGAGTTAATAGACTTTCTTAGGCAGAAGAGGGGTAAGGAAAGACATTGTGTGGGGGGGCAGAGAAATAGTGAGAGGGGAAGAATCTAACTGGCAGGAGGTGGAAATGGTGGAGAGTGGATAGAGAAGGAAGAGGCTGGGCTGGGGTGGGAGAGTGTTAAAAGGAAGAGGTCATTCCTGGCAGCAGAGGGAGGAGAGATGATGTTGGAGTGTCGGAGTAGTGGGAGAGACAGAAAAGGGACCACCCCAAACAGGAGAGGGACGATAACCTTGAAGTATGGAACAAACCATTTTTCTTTTCTTTTTTGAGACGGAGTCTCGCTCTGTCACCCAGGATGAAGTGCAGTGGCACAATCTCTGCTCACTGCAACCTCCACTTCCCGGGTTCAAGCAGTTCTCCTGCCTCAGTCTCCCAAGCAGCTGGAATTACAGGTGCGTGCCATCACGCCTGGCTAATTTTTGTTTTTTGTAGAGACGGGGTTTCGTCATGTTGGCCAGGCTGGTCTCCAACTCCTGACCTCAAGTGATCCTCCCGCCTCGGCCTCCCAAAGTGCTGGGATTACAGGCATGAGCCACCGTGCCTGGCTGAGCAAATCATCTTAAAGAGGAGAAGCAGAGACAGGGAGGGGGAGATGTGGATGAGCAAAATAAAAGGGAGGCCAGGCACGGTGGTTCACGCCTGTAATCCCAACATTTTGGGAGGTTGAGATGGGAGGATCGCTTAAGCCCAGGAGTTTGAGATCAGCCAGGACAACAAAAAGAGATCCCATCTCTACAGAAAAAGAAAAAAAATTAGTTGTGCATGGTGGCACATGCCTGTAGTCCCAGCCACTTGGGAGGCTGAGACAGGAGGATCACTTGAGCTTGGGAGATCGAGGCTGCAGTAAGTTAAGTGCACACCACTGCACTCCAGCCTGGGTGACAGAGGGAAACCTGTCTCAGAAAATAAAATGGAAGAGAGAAGATGGGCATGAGTTAAATGAAAGAGACCACCCCAGACCTGAAAAAGGATGGAGGAGAAAGGGAGCAATGGAAGAGACCAGTGGGGAACAGGGATGTTTATACAAAGCTGAAAGAGACTTTTAGTCACAGGAGGAGAGATGGTGAGGCCTGGTGAGGGAATGAAGGTGACTTCGGATGCAGGGAGAAACCACTGGTCGGGAGGGGCTGTGAAAGGAAAGTGAGATACAAGATCACCCAGCCACCGTTGGTGGGTTAGGGAAGGACCTGAAAGGCTTGAAGAGACCCCCCCATCCCGACATAGAAGAGGAAACGCACCCTGGGGAAGGGAGGAGAGGGAGCTGGGGGACCCCTCGATGGGGTGAAGGGGGAACCAGTGAATTGGGTAGGAAGAGACCACCACATGGTGGGGAGGGGGAAGGCCGGGGAGGCTGGAAGAACCCACCTTAAACATAGACCTGAAAATAGCTAAGAGGGGCAACAAGAGACCCTTGATGGGAGGTCTGAGGAGTGACCATGGCAGGATCTGAGAGAGGAGGATGCCTGTTGCTGGGACTGGGGTTCATTGAAAGAGACTACAGGGTGGGCGGGGGAGTGGCGGGGAGTTATGGAGGCTGGAAGAGACCATTTCACGAAGGCATGGGGGTGGCCATAGGCGGCCTGAAATAGAGCAATCCCGGCAGGACAGGGAGAGAGGGGTGGCCGTGGGTGGGGTGGGGTGGAAGGGACCACATCCGGCAGGCTGAGGTTGGCAATGGGGAGCTGGAAGAGACCACCGAAGGCCGACTAGGGGCTATGGCAGCGGGAGGGAGGGCTACCTAAGAAACCACTCCAGGCCATGCCTCAGACAGATTAGGCCGCATGGCTCTAGGGGACTTGAAAGAGACCACCCTGGCCGGGCGGGCGCAATGGCTCCCTCCTGTAATCCCAGCACTTTGGGAGGCCCAGGTGGGGGGGATCACCTGAGGTCAGGAGTTCGAGACTAGCCTGGCCAACATGGTGAAACCCCGTCTCTGCTAAAAATACAAAAAAATAGCTGGGCATGGTGGCGGTCGCCTGTGATCGCAGCTACTCGGGAGGTGGAGGTTGCAGTGAGCGAGATCGCTCCATTGCACTCCAGCCTGGGCGACTCCGTCTAAAAAAAAGAAAAAAAAAGAAAGAAAAACAAGAAAGAGACCACCCCAGGAAGTTGTGGGGCTGGGGAGGCCTAGGGTTAGGTGAGACCTTGAGGCAGGGGTTGAGGCCAGGGAGTGGTCAGCCAGCACCATCCTGCCTGTCCCCATCCCACAGACGGCAAGGAGTGGGTGCACACCTACAAGGGCTGCATGAGGTCCCAGGACTGCTACTCCGGCGTTGTATCCACCACCATGGGCCCCAAGGACTACATGGTAACCAGATCCTTCTGCTGCCAGAGCGACGGCTGCAACAGTGCCTTTTTGTCCGGTAAGAGCCCGTGGTGCGTGGTGTGTGCTCTGGGTCTCTACTGACCCTTGCTGTAGCTACTTGCCGGCTCTGAGCCTGTTTCCTTACCTGTAAAATGCAGTGTCTGTTAACAACCCTGGTGTTCCCCGGGGTTGTTGGGAGGTTGGGGGAACGGTTTAAACATCCCTAATTCACCTTACACTTCATCCTCATCCTCAGTTCCCTTGACCGATCGTACTGAGAATGGCCTGATGTGCCCCGCCTGCACTGCAACCTTTAGGGACAAATGCATGGGGCCCATGACCCGCTGTACTGGCCAGGAAAACCGCTGCGTCTCCTTATCTGGACACGTGCAGGCTGGTGAGTGGTGGTGCCTGGATCTCTCGAGAAGGAAACAGAACTAGAGGCCCAAACTTCTAGGTTCCATGGGAGGAGAGGATTCCAGAGAAGTGGGTGAGGATGTGTTCTGGGATTATGAGGAAGAAGGGGCTGAGGTCCCTGATTCCAGTCTGAAATCTCCCTTTCAGGTATCTTCAAACCCAGATTTGCCATGCGGGGCTGTGCTACAGAGAGTATGTGCTTCGCCAAGCCTGGTGCTGAACTGCCCACAGGCACCCATGTCCTCTTCCTCCACCATACAGAGTGTACTCACTCCCCCTGGAAAGCTATCTGAACCGAGGAAGATATACGTGGTGTGAAGTCCCCATTTGTCCTCAGCCTGTAACTCCCCGTGTGCCTATAAAAAAGTTAATAGAGCAAGCCTGAGTCCTTGTGGTGTGATGTATCTTGAGGAGATAGAATGCAGGAAATAAGGGGTCTCAATCCTCATTTCAAATCCTCTCCTTTTGAGGAAGAGAGGGAAGGCCCTGCCTTCTTTCTTTCTTTTTTCTTTTTTTCAGACAGGGTCTCACTCTGTCACCCAGGCTGGAGTGCAGTGGTGCATTCAAGGCTCACTGAGGCCTCAACCTCCCGGGCTCAAGTGATTCTCCCACCTCAGCCTCCCTAGTAGCTGGGACTACAGGCATGCACCACCATGCCCGGTGATTCTCCCACCTTGTTCTCCCTAGTAGCTGGGACTACAAACGTGCACCACCACGCCCTGCTAATTTTTTATTTTTTGTAGCAACACGGTTTCACTACGTTTCCCAGGCTGGTCTTGAACTCCTGGGCTCAAGCGATCGTTGGCCTCCCAAAGTGCTGGGAGGACAAGGTGTGAGTCACCATTCCTGGTGGCCCTGCCTTTTGTGAAGGGGTTACTCTTTGCCAGGTCCCTGTGCTGTGTTTTCCATGCTATACCTCATTTCATGATCATAACAACTCTGTGAGGTTGATACTATTAACCCCACTCTACAGATGAACAAACTGAGGCATAGATTGTGGGTGTCATTTGCCTTGGGTCAAACAACTAGGGAGGATCAGAACCTTGATTTGAACCCAAGTCTGGTATACTTCAGAGTCCATGATCATCTCTCTCAATTAACTGCTTCCTCTTTTTGCCTCAATGTTCATGTCTGCAAAATGTAGATATTAATAGTTATAACCTCAAGGTTGTTGTAAGAGTCAAATGAAAGACAATTTAAAAAGCGCCTAGTGCAATGCCTAGCACCTTTAAGACCATGTGGATTCTAAAGACAATGTATGCCTGAGTAAACAGTAATCATCATAATAGCTGCCACTTACTGAGTGGCCATTAGTTGACAGGTGCTAAACATTGACATCAATTGGGACAGACTAGATGATGTTACAGTAACAAAACAAGTCCCTGATCTCAGTGGTTTAAAACAACAAAGTTGTATTAACTAACACTGTAGTAATGCTGTATAACAAATCATCCTAAAACTGAGACTTCTTTTTTTTTTTTTTGAGAGAGAGAGTCTCACTCTGTCTCCCAGGCTGGAGTGCAGTGAAACCATCACAGTTTACTGCAGCCTCAACCTCATGGGCTCAATGGATCCTCCCCGCTCAGCCTCCCTAGTAGCAGCGACTACAGGCATGCACCACCACGCCCAGCTATTTCCTGTGATTTTTTTTTTTTTTTTTTTTTTTTTGTAGAGACAGGGTTTCCCCATGTTACCCAGGCTGGTCGCAGACTCCTGGGTTCAAGTGATCCACCCACCTAGGCCTCCCAACATGAAAACTGAGACTTATACCAACAAGCATTCTTCTAAGGGTTTGTGGGATGGCTGCTTTGGTTCCAGTTTGGGAGGATTCAGGTCTCTTCCATGAGATTCCACAATTTTCTGGGATCAGCAGCTCCCTGGCAAATGTTCTCATGGCACATCACGGGAGCACAAAAGCCAAGGGCATTTAAGGCCCTTGCTAAGGTTAGGTCTGCTAAAATTCCATTAAGTAAATCAAATGGTCAAACCCATCAGTGGAGCAGGGAAATATACTCCCCCTCCAGCGGGAGGGAGAGGAGTGGATATTTGATGAATGACTGCCCATTCTCAAAAGGTTAATTTTTCCTTCACCCTAGCACTATCCAGAGGGTGTTCTGCTCCTTATAGTCATAAACCAGCCACTGGCAGGGTGTGGTGGCTCACGCCTGTCATCCCAGCACTTTGGGAGGCCGAGGCAGGAGGACCACTTGAGCCCAGGAGTTTGAGACCCATCTGGGCAAAAATACAAAAAAAGAAAAAAAAATAGCCAGGCGTGGTGGTGCACACCTATAGTCCCAGCTACCTGGGAGGCTGAGGCGGGAGGATTGCTTGAGTCTGGAAGGTGGAGGCAGCAGTGAGCTGAGATCTTGCCACTGCACTCCAGCCTAGCTGACAGAGACCCTGTCTTAAATAAATAAATAAATAAAGCATCCACCAATTTGAATGTGGCCAATTTCTGTGTCATGGGAAGTTTACCATGGGTAATCACACGCTGTGATCCAGAAGTGACTTAATACAAGTCACTGGATGGAGTTAGTCACTGGATGGAGTTAGTCACATGGCCCACCTGGCCACATGGGGACCAGGAAGTGAGATCCTGCCCCAAGGTCAGAAGGCAGAGAACTGGACATGTTTCATTAACAGCACAAATGACCACCATGACCCCTTAGAAGCTGTTTTTCATTTTATTTTCACTACTTTATGTGATAGGCACTATTATTCGCATCCCTGTTTTCAGGAGACATCGGAGGCTCAGAGGGCTGTCACACTGGAGGTCCCACAGCCTAAAAAGTGGCAGAGTTTAAGATTTTAATCACTGAGTCATGTTGTTGGGCAGAAAGAGACCACATCACACACAGAGAGAACAAGTCTGTTATTAGTTGCTTTTGCTACATAACAAACCACTCCAAAATTTAGTGGTTTAGAACAATCACCTATTTAGTTGATGATTCTCTGGGTTGCCACTTGGTCTGGGATCAGCTGGGCAGTTGTTTCGCTGGTCTCAGCAGGGTTCAGCTGCCTATCAGCTAGGGAGCTCTGTTCCAGAGGTCGGTTGGCTATGGGTGGCGAGGATCAAGGATGACTGGGCCATGTGTCTCTTTTCTCTTTATTACCCAGCAGGTTAGTCCAGGTCTTTTCTTTTTCTTTTCTTCTTTTTATTTTTTTAGACATTGTCTTGCTCTGTCACCCAGGCTGGAGTGCAGTGGAGCCATCGTAGCTCACTTCAGCCTCGACTGGGCTCAAACAATCTGCTTGCCTCAGCCTCCCCGATGTAGTTGGGACCACAGGCACACACCACCACATCTGGCTAATTTTGTTGTAGTTGCTTTTTTGTAGAGATGGGGGTCTTGCCATGTTGCCCAGGCTGGTCTCGATCTCCTGGGCTCATGAAATTCTTCCCTTTGCCTCCCTAAGTGCTGGGATTATGGGTATAAGCCACCATGCTCAGCCAGCCTGGGGGTTGGATGTGGCAGTGGTGGTAGGGGTACCAAGGGGAGCAAAAGAGGAAGTCCCAGTGCATAAGCACTTTTTTTTTTTTTTTGAGATGAAGTCTCGCTCTGTTGCCCAGGCTGGAGTACAGTGGCGCAGTCTCACCTCACTGCAACTTCCACCTTCCAGGTTCAAGCTATTCTCCTGCCTCAGCCTCCCGAGTAGCTGGGACTACAGGTGTGCACCACCACACCCGGCTAATTTTTTGCATTTTTAGTAAAGACAGGGTTTCACTGTGTTAGCCAGGATGGTCTTGATCTCCTGACCTTATGATCCGCCCGCCTCGGCCTCCCAAAGTGCTGGGATTACAGGTGTGAGCCACCGCACCCGGCTGCTTAAGTACTTTTCAAGCTTCTGCTTGTATCATGTTTGCTATTGTTCTAGTGGCTGAAGCAAACCACATAGTCAAGTCTAAAAGGAGAGCAACAATCCAAGGGCATGGCTACAGAAAGGCTGGCCCAATTGGGGTCATTAATGGGTACAGCTGGCTCCAGAGCTAAGGCGCTTTACCATCATAAGCTCCCAATGTTTAAACAGTAAGTCTGCCTGCACTCCTTCCAAGGTGGTAAAACTCAGATACTGATAAATTCTCTTGATCACAGCCCCGTCTTTTCCCAGCAGATTCCCCACCATCCCTCCTATGCCCAGATGCTGGAGTCTAGGTTTCCAGCCCAGTTAAAATCTCAAGAGGCCGGGCGCGGTGGCTCAAGCCTGTAATCCCAGCACTTTGGGAGGCCGAGACGGGCGGATCACGAGGTCAGGAGATCGAGACCATCCTGGCTGACACGGTGAAACCCCGTCTCTACTAAAAAATACAAAAAATTAGCTGGGCGAGGTGGTGGGCGCCTGTAGTCCCAGCTACTCGGGAGGCTGAGGCAGGAGAATGGCGGGAACCCGGGGGGCGGAGCTTGCAGTGAGCTGAGATCCGGCCACTGCACTCCAGCCTGGGCGGCAGAGCCAGACTCTGTCTCAAAAAAAAAAAAAAAAAAAAAAATCTCAAGGATCTTTCTTTTCCCTCAAACTCCAAAAGAACAGACACGCAATAGGATTTCTATTCATTTTTATTCATTCCTCCAAAGAGCACCATAGGCCAACCACACCCTTGATGTGTCCTTCATGGTTCCCCACTGCAGTGGACACAAATCCCTCCATCATTATTCAGGAATGTATGGAACTCTGCTGTGGTGATGAGGTTGTCTCGTCCACTCACCCAAGTTTTCCATGCCTGTTCTGCTTCTGATGGCAGTGCCAAAATTCATCATACATTTCCTTGAATTCCTGCCTCCAAGGGTCTTCCAGCCCTGTGGTGCCATGCAGACACACTCCAATGGAGGCCAGTGATCTGTCTACAAGGGAGTCTTAGTCTTTTCTGCTTGGATGCTCCCAGAGACAGATGCCTACTTATGTCTTCACAAAGACTAAAATTCAATCCCATCAAAAGTCATGATTTAAAAGGCGACCATCCCCAAAAGAAGTCGTAACACTCAAGCATATCAATATATACAACGATGTAAACACAACCAATCTACAACTATATCAACACAACCAGCACTCCTCTATGGGCACAGACACACACACACAAAATTGTCTTGCTTTCTCAGATATGATCTCTGGCATGACTCCCGCTGGCATGAGGGCAGAGGAAATTGAGAGCAGCAAAGCATATAGCAGTGATGTCAGACAGGACCAAATCAGAGACAGAGTCAAAGTGGCAGAAAAATGAGGAGCACACTCCGAGCAAAGGCATGGGGGTGAGACAAAGGCGCCCGGACTAGAGCCATCTTGGTGCTGCCCAGGGGTGGGTGGCACTCATGTCTGAGCTCCCTGTGTCAGGCTTTTCAGGAAAGGGTGCACTGTTATGTGTGTGTATGCATGTTGTATGCATGCACATACATACACACACTGAATTCTCACCATAACCATGTGAGGTAGATGCCATTTGTGGAGTGACTTGCCCAAGTCAGTAGAAGGACTATCTGCCCCTAGAGCTAGACTGATAGAATTTTCTATGTTGATAGAAGTATTCTGTACCTGCACTGTCCAATACTGTAGCCACTAACCACATGTGGCTACTCTGTATTAACACTGCACTACTGTCAATGAAACATAGAATTTTAAGTTTTATTTACTTTTAATTGAACAGCTGAGGCCAGGTGTCGTCGCCCATGCCTGTAATACCAGCACTTTGGAAGGCTGAGGTGGGAGGATCACTTGAGGCCGGGGGTTCAAAACCAGATTGGTGGCAGGCGTAGTGGCTTATGTATGTAATCCTAGCACTTCAGGAGGCTGAGGTGGGCGGATCGACTGAGGTCAGGAGTTCAAGATGAGCATGGCCAATGTGGTGAAACCCTGTCTCTAAGAAAAATATCAAAATTAGCCGGGCATGGTGGCACACACCTGTAGTCCCAGCTACTCAGGAGGCTGATGCAAGAGAATCAGTTGAAACTGGGAGGCAGAGGTTGCAGTGAGCCGAGGTCATGCCCACTGCACTCCAGCCTGGGTGACAAAGTGAGACTCTGTCTCAAAACAAAACAAAACAAAACAAACAAAACAAAAAAACCCACTAGCTTGGTCAACGTAACAAGACCCGCATCTCTACTTAAAACATTGACACTCGGCCAGGCGCGGTGGCTCACGCCTGTAATCCCAGCACTTTGGGAGGCCAAGGCAGGCGGATCACGAGGTCAGGAGATCGAGACCATCCTGGCTAACATGGTGAAACCCCGTCTCTACTAAAAATACAAAAAATTAGCCGGGCGTGGTGGTGGGCGCCTATAGTCCCAGCTACTTGGGAGGCTGAGGCAGGAGAATGGCATGAACCCGGGAGGCGGAGCTTGCAGTGAGCCGAGATCGCGCCACTGCACTCCAGCCTGGGCAACAGAGTGAGACTTCATCTCAAAAAAAAAAAAAAAAAAAAAAAAAAATTGACACCCATCTCAGTTTTTGGAAAACTATTATATAATTGGAACAACTTGGATATGTAAATCTACTTCTCCAACTATGAATTTTATGAAATTGAAAAACAGGTCAAGCATTTTGGATGAAAATGTATCATGGTAATTGAGATTTGGTGTAAGTGTAAAATATACACCAGATTTTGAAGACAGCATAAAAGAATGTAACATAACTCATTTAAATACCAATGATGCCAGGCGCAGCGGCTCACGCCTGTAATCCTAGTACTTTGGGAGGCCGAGGTGGGCGGATCACCTGAGGTCAGGAGTTTGAGACTAGCCCGGGCAACATGGCAAAATCCCATCTCTAACCAAAAATACAAAAATTAGCGGGCATGGTGGCGGGTGCCTGTAATCCCAGCTACTCGGGAGGCTGAGGCAGGAGAATCACTTGAACCCGGAAGGTGGAGGTTGCAGTGCACTGAGATTGTGCCACTGCACTCTAGCCTGGGCAACAGAGCGAAGCACCATCTCAAACAAACAAAACAAAACAAAAAACGACCATATGTTGAAAGCTATTTTAGATACATTGGGTTAAGTAAAACATGTTAAAATAAATTTAACCTGTTTCCTTTTACTATTCTAATGTGGCTATTAGAAAACTTGGCTGTAATCTGAGCACTTTAGGAGGCTGAGGTGGGCAGATAACTTGAGGCCATGAGTTCAAGACCAGTTTAGCCAATGTGCTGAAACCCCATCTCTACTAAAAATACAAAAATTAGGCTGGGTGTGGTGGCTCATGCCTATAATCCCAGCACTTTGGGAGGATGAGGCCAATGGATCACCTGAGGTCAGGAGTTCAAGACCAGCCTGGCCAACACAGTGAAACCCCATCTCTACTAAAAATACAAAAATTAGCTGGGCATGATGGTGCGTGCCTGTCATCCCAGCTACTTGGGAGGCTGAGATTGCAGTGAGCCAAGATCGCACCACTGCACTCCAGCCTGGGTGACAGAGCAAGACTCTGTCTCCAAAAAATAAATAAATAAAATAAAAATATAAAAATTAGCTGGGTGTGACGGCTCACACCTGTAATCCCAGGACTTTGGGAGGCCGAGGCGGGTGGCCTGAGGTCGGTAGTTCGAGACCAGCCTGACCAACATGGTGAAACCTCGTCTCTACTAAAAATACAAAAATTAGCCAGGCATGGTGGCATATGCCTGTAATCCCAGCTACTCAGGAGGCTGAGGCAAGAGAATCACTTGAACCTGGGAGGCGGAGGCTGCAGTGAGCCGAGATATTGCCACTGCACTCTAGCCTGGGTGACACAGTGAAGCTCCATCTGAAAAAAAAAAAAAAAAAAAGAAAAGAAACTTAAAATGACATATATGTGGCTTGCATTTTGCTTCTACTGGACAGTGCTGCCCTGAAGCTCTCCCATTCCATCAGGTGGCTGACATGCCTGATTGCAGGGCTTAGACACTAATATGAGGGGGCAAAGAGGTGTAGTGGATATTACAGATATGTATGAATATTCTTCCCCTAAAGCTGAAAGAGCTTTCATGGAAATGCCTGGAGCCATTCAGTATAGAACCAAGTGCTCTTCCCCATGGTAGATAACTCAACTTTGATGGGACACATTGTGTCAGCAGTGGGGGAGACAGTGGTACCATCCCTTGAGTATCTCCCCTTGGATCAGTCACCCTTGTCTTCAGCTTCTAAGAGAGACAGGATCTCAAAACTCTTGAAGGTTCTTGTCCAGCCCTTTCATTTCACAGATGGGAAAATAAGGCACTGTCCAAGTAACACACAGTGACAGTGGCAAAGTTGCGCTTGCTTCCCAGGCCCCTGACCTCAGACAAGGGTGTTCTCTCCAATTAAATGCTTGTTTCTCCTTATCTTGCTCCATTTTCCTATCTTGTGGCAAGAGATCAACAATCGAAATTCCAATCCTAGTTCTGACACTGATCAATGAAATAAACATGTAGGCTGGGTGTGGTGGCTCACACCCGCAATCCCATCAAGGCAGGAGGATCACTTGAGGCCAGGAGTTCAACACTAGTGTGGGCTACAAAGCTAGAACCCGTCTCTACAAAAAATTTGGTGCTGTGTACCTACAGTCCCAGCTACTCTGTAGGCAGAGGTGGGAGGATCATTTGAGCCCAGGAGTTGGAGGTGGCACTGAGCCACGATCATCCCACTGTATTCCAGCCTAGGCAACAGAGCAAGACCCTGTCTCTAAAATAATAATAATAATAGTAAAAAATATTTACGAAGCACCTATTGTATCAGTCACCTATTGTTCTAGATACTGGGGGAACAACAGAGAACAGGACAGGCAACGGGTCAAAAGCCAATAAATAGGTAAATAAATAAGATCATTTTTGACAGTAATAATTGCTACAAGGAAACTCAACTGGCCGAAATGAATGGGGGCATGTGAGTTACTTCAGATAGGGTGGTCAGGGAGGCGAAGGCCTCTCTGAGGGGATATGTGAGCTGAGATCTGACTGAGCGAGTCACAGGAAGGTTTGAGAGTAGAACAGGAAGTTGTGAGTAGAGCCTTGAAGAAAAGAGAAGAGCAGGTGCAAGGGTCCCCAGGCAGGACTCAAGGTGGCACTCAGGCATCAGAAAGAAAGTCAGGTGGGCATGATGGCTCACACGTGTAATCCCAGCACTTTGGGAGGCTGAGGCGGGTAGATCACCTGAGGTCAGGAGTTTGAGACCAGCCTGTTGGCCACAACAGGGTGAAACCCCTTCTCTACTCAACTACAAAAATTAGCCAGGTGTGGTGGCACATGCCTGTCATCTCAGATACTTGGGAGGCTGAGGCAGGAGAATCGCTTGAAGCTGGGAGGAGATTGAAGTGAGCGGTGATCACATCCCTGTACTCCAGGCTGCGTGACAGGGCGAGATTCCATCTCAAAAAAATAAAAAATAAAAAAAGGAAGGAAAGCCTATCAGGCTGGACAGGAGTGGGAAGGGGCAGGGAATGAGAATAAGCAAGGGCCAGACCCTCAGGGCCTCAAGCCTGCCCTCTCTGGACTTTGCTCTTTCTGTCTACAACAAAAGGGATTCTATCACTTGGATTCTCAGATCCTCCTTTTCTGTTTTTGACACTGAAGAATTCTGTAACCTGCAGCTTTTCCCCTACATGTGGCTAGCAGCCTAGAACATTCCAGGCACTGTGGTTTCTGCCTTTGCTTCATTCACTCCTGGCATATTCCCATGGTCTCAAATGCCTGGCCACTCATTTGGTGGGCCCCTGGCTCAGCGCAGTACCCTCTATGTACATCAGAAAGCAGAGTCTCTTGGGGATACCTAAGGTGTCCATACAGAAGTGTTTGGACCAATGCAGCAGTACAGCTGTTCTTCCAAAAAGGAAGTTGCACAAAACACCAAGGCCAAAAAAAGAGAGAAACAGACTCTTTTCCTGAAGAAGAGAGACAGAGAAACAGACTCCCCAGAGATCATCTGAATTGCTCAGCACCTAGAAGATGAAGGCAGTCATATCCCTTCCCAGTCACACTCACAGAGGCAGTTGCCGGGATCCCAATACAAGGTTTGGAGGAGCTGTCTCTGAGGTATTCTTTCCTGCCCTTCCACACCCAGAAGGCCTCATTCCTGGTCCCTGGCTACTTCTAGAGCCCACCATGCCCAGACCTCTTACCCACCTCACCTCATTTTTGTGGGACCACCCTCCCTACATACTTTTGGAGGGCAATTGTAGAAACCCATCCGCTCCCCAGGAGAGATCAAGAAGTCTCCAGCTTTCTCCCACAAGCCCCCTGATCCGTCCTCCAGATGCAGACCTCCCCTTACCCAAGAATTAGGAACCAAGGTCCACAGCCATCTTAGGACCCTGGAGTCTGAGACCCTGGAGGCCTCCACCACCCCATCAAGACTCAAAGCCCACTGCTCCTTGGGGACCTGTGTGCAGGCTTTTTCCCCCAGAGAAATGTAGACCCTGTTTCCCTCTGAGGCTCTGAAGCCCAAGAGTTCCAGCTCCCTGGGGCGCTCAGGTCTCCCTCCCCTATACTGGAGTTTAGGTACCAGTCATGGACACCTCCCCACCAATTAGGAAACAGGACTTCTCCCCTCCCCTGGAGGACTAAACATCCAGTAACTCCAGTTTCTACTCCCTAGGAGACAAAGACATAGTCCCTGCTAGACTCTGGGCCACCAACTCCCTTCAGGACAGAAGGGTCTGGATGTCATGCACCATGGTTCCCAAAGAAATCAGGATTCCTGGCAGGGCACGGTGGCTCACGCCTGTAATCCTAGCACTTTGGGAGGCCCGGGCGGGTGGATCGCCTGAGGTCAGGAATTCAAGGGCAGCCTGGCCAACAGGCTACTAAAAATACAAAAATTAGCCAGGCTTGGTGGCAGGCACCTGTAAATCCAGCTACTCCGGACGCTGAGGCAAGAGAATCGCTTGAACCTGGGAGGGAGAGGTTGCAGTGAGCCAAGATCGCGCCATTGCACTCCAGCCTGGGCAACAAGAGACTTCGTTTCAAAAAAAAAAAAAAAAAAGGAAAAAAAAAAAAAGAAATTAGGATTCCTGTCCCCCAGACTCTCTGAATCCAGGTGATGAGAAGTCACACATCCCAGCTAGAAATCAGAGTCCACATCCCTTTCAAGCACCCAGGATTAAGCCCAGGCATCCCCTGCCACAGTCTGGACCCTTAAGCCCCCTCCCACCTCTCACTGGGCAGACTCAGGGGGTGCCAGCACAGCCTCAGCATCAGCCCGCATCTCATCCAGAGCCTGCAGCAGTACGCCGTGAGCCGCTCGGTAGCCCAGGCCACCTGTCGCCGCTGCGCCACCCGCAGGCCACAGGAAGGAGAGAGCACCCAGTGCTGCGCCCCCAGCAGTGCCCTCGCCCGCCCAGGAACCCAGCCTTGCTTCGACCTCGGCGCGCGTCACCGGGCCTGGGAAATGAGCGCGCGCTGCCAGCTCCCCAGGAGCCAGGTCCAGGGCACGCTCACGTCGAGCCAGTGCCGCGGGTTCCAGTCCCAGGCCCCGTCGCCACTCCGCCAGCTGACCCCGCAGAAGTGCCACGTCGCATGCCCAGCCCAGCCCTGGGAGTGGTGCCGCCGCCGCTGCCAGACTAGCCAGCAGAGCTGGCCTCCACGCCCCGGCCCGCAACGCTGCAGCCTTGGTTCGGGCAGCGCTGGGAGATGCTGGTGGCAGTGCCAGCAGCAGCGCCCCTGCCTGGGCTGGGGGGAGCGCTTGCCGCAGCCATTCGCATAGCCCTGGGAGTCCACCAGGCCGTAGGGGGAACACTGGCGGCGGTGCCTCCTCCAACACCTCCCACGTCTCGTCCTCCGGGCTTAACACGGCGGCCCGCTCTGAGTCGCCACCACCTGATTTCTTCATGCCGACAACCTGCTGCAAACCCTCGCTGCCAGCTTTCCCAGGACCTTCCCCGCTGCCTGCTTTCTGCGATCCAGCGCTACATCTCTCCCTTCCCTTACTGAGTGCATTCTCCAATCCCCCTCCGCCTGCGTTCTTTAAGCTCTCGCCGTTGGGTTTCTCCATCTTGCCTTCTCCCAAATACTCCGGATCCTCGCCCTCGCCGTCTGTGCGCACACAGACAAGAGGCGCATCTGGTAGCACCAAGGCCTGGACCTGGGCCCAGTCCTTCTCAGTGGGGGCCCCAGGGGTGACGAGGATGAGGGCGTCGTAGTGCGTTGGGTGAGAGGCTGCGGCCGCGGTGGTGGCAGTGCCCGTGGGGCCCAGAGGCACAGTCCAGAGCACCACATTCGGGCGCTCTGGGGCCGGGAAGGGAGTGGGCCCCGTGGGCGCCGAAGCAGGCGCAGCACCTGGGTCGCCAGGATCCAATCCAAGCAGCATGTCCACCACAAGGCCCACGTCAGCCTTGCCGGCCACGGCCAGGTCTAGCCGTGCGCTGCCCAGGCGCTCCAGGCCTGAGCGCACCCACGACAGCGCAGCCTCCAGGCCGCCGGTCTCAAAGGCCTCACGCACAGCCTCCAGCTCTGCTGCACCCAGCACCTCGAAGCCATCCTGGGCCGGGGGCAGGAGCCTGTGGGGACAAGAAGGGTCAGGGTCAAAGGCAGAAGAGGGGCTGGGTGACATGGACAGGGCTATGAATGACAAGGGCGGAGCTTTCCTAATGATCCCAGAATGGGGCAGGGATAGGAAAGGGAAGGGCCATGGGGAGGGGCCATGATGATATGGGCGGGGCTTCAAGCAATAATGGAGTCTTGATTACTGGACAGGTGGACTTAAAGGTCAGGTTTCCCACTCTAGCCTAAAATGGGGATTGGGCTAAGACTTCCATGGAATACAGTATTTGGGGGCGGGGTTTTTCCAAGGGTCGGCTGTGCTGGGTGGGACAAAGCTCACAGAGGGTGGGGCCTAGAACAAAGAATCGCAACTGTATTGTGGCCTAAACACAAGTCCAGCACTATTTGAGACAGACAAGGTCGCCAAGGCACTCTTTTCAGAGGCTGGGCCTAAGGAGGGTCAGTGAGGGGAGAAATTTCATCTACTAGTTCTTACCAAGGGGGAGTGGCTAAGGTGACTCCCCACCAGGTGAGGCTAAGGAAAAAAAAAAAGATGATAGTGTACTAGGACAAGGGACTGTCCCTCTCTGAGCCTCATTTTAAAGTCTGTAAAATGAGGAGGCTGGCAGGTGGTAGAGCAAATTCAGGAGGTAGCCAGCAAGTGGGCACAGAAACGAGAGGGAGCTGGAGAAAGGAGGTGGATGAGGATGCCCCAAGATCCTCATTGCTGGTGTGGCTTTAGGTCACTTGAAAACCAAACTGATGGTGGGGAGGGCTCAAGGATTAGAGTTTTCAGGTAAAATCTTCCAGGGGGCTGGGCAAAGTGTCTCACGCCTATAATCCCAGCACTTTGGGAGGCCAGGGAGGGTGGATCACCTTGCTTGGGGCAGGGCCTAGAAAAAGGAGCCTCAGGGCCCCAGCAGATAAAGTGTTAAGATTTTCCCTTTTAATCCTAGGGCTTTGGGAAGCCTGGGTGGGGGCATGGCTTGAGGCCAAGAATTTAAGACCAGCCTGAGGAAACAGTGAGATCCTGTTTTGCAGCCTGTCCTATTAGCTACTCTGGAGGCTGAAGCAGGAGGATCATTTGAGTCCAGGAGGTGGAGGCCCTCAGTGAGCTAGGATAGCAGCACTGCACTCCAGCCTGGGCGATAGAGTGAGACCCTGTCTCAAAAAAAAAAAAAGGCCGGGTGTGGTGGTTCACGCCTGTAATCCTATCACTTTGGGAAGCTGAGGCAGGAGTATTGCTTAAGGCCAGGAGTTCAAATTCAACTTAGTCAACGTAGCGAGACCCTGTCCCTCGGGGAAAAAAAAATAATAATAGAGCTAAGCTCTTTGCCCCAAACTCACTGGGGGAGGGATCTCATGGATCTCAAATAGGACCTAGGTGTGTAGGGTCTCAACTAAGGGACCAAGCCAGAAAGCACTCACCTCCGCAGCGCTTCTGCCTGGCTCTGCAGCGCCGCCCGGAGGCGCTCTAGCTCCTCGCAGCCATCGCTGCTGCCGCAGTTCGCCGGTAGCACAAACAGATCCGCAGCTCCCAACCCCGCGCTGTTCAGCAGAGCTGCTGTCTGATCACGGGCCTGGGCCGCAGTCTGTGAATCCCCAGGACGGAGGTTCCGCACAGCCAGTAGCGGGGTCCCTCGGGCCAGGGCGGCCCGCGCTGCCTCTCCCAGGGCTGCAGCCAAGGGTTCCCCGTTCCCCTCGGGTCCGGGCAGCACCAGTACCAGCACGTTGGCTTCAGCCGCCCAGGGCCCCGGCGTTGCAGGTGGGCAGCTCAGCTCGCCCAGAAAAAGGCCTGGGCCCGCAGCTCTTAGGCTGGGAACCCCGGAGTCCGGCCGTCCCTCGGGGGCCTCGAGCGTCTCCACATCCTTGTCGCACAGCGCCGCGATCAGCGCGGACTTCCCCAAGCCAGGAGGCCCCAGAAACAAGGCGGTCACGTCACCCTGCGGCGGAGGCATGGCTGGAAAGCAACGGGTGGAGAAGACCTGGGTCAGGGAGCACCTAGCCTTTTCCTTTCCTAGCCGCCCCACTCGGAACAAAGGCCTCAGTCCTCCCCCCGGTCCCCTTCGGTTCTTGAGTGTCTCTCTCCAGGACCTAAAAAATCCAGAGCCCAGACCCTATTCCCCAGGGATTCCAGGCGCCCTGTCTGTCCGCCCTCTTTCTAGATGGAAACGTTTCCCTTTCTGCTTCAAAAACTCTGAAATCAGGCGCGGTGGCTCATGCCTGTAATCCCAGTGCTTTGGGAGGCCGAGGCGGGAGGATCGCTTGAGGCCAGGAATTCGAGACCAGCCTGGCCAACATGTGGGACTCTCTGGTAGAGTCTCCGTCTCCACAAAAAATAAAATTTAGCCGGGCCATGGTGGCGTGCGCCGGTAGCCCCAGCTACTCGGAAGGCTGCGGCGGTAGGATCGCTTGAGCCCAGGAGTTGCAGGCTGCAGTGGGCAGTGATCACACCACCGCACTCCAGCCCAGGCGACAGAGCAAGACACTCTCTCAAAAATAAATAAATAAAAATAAAACCTCAGAAATCTGGCTTCCAGTCCCTCCTCCCTCGGACACATTGTTATTTTTATCCTTCCCCTTCCCCCTTCCACATCACAAACCGAGCAAAAACCCGACCCACGGGATGGACGCAGTCGGTGGCGGTGGGTCAGCAACCGAGAAGCCCGACCCCTCGGCCGCAGCGGACGGAGGCCGAAGAGGCCAGGGCGCGGTGATTTAAAGATGCCGGGACGCGTCCCAGTAGCTTTAACCTGACGTCACTCCCTCTTCCAAGGGGGTGTGTCTTGGAAGCGCTACCGCAGAGACCTAGCCCTTCGCAGCGCCTGCGCAGAACGGCCGAAGTGCTCACGCCCCTGTTCGGCGGCCTCAGGGCCTCGAACAATGAAGGAGTCAACGCGCCTGCGCGCCACGAGCGCCTACCCAGACTTGCGCAAAAAGCTTCGGTACCTACGCCGCGGGAGGGTGAACGTCATCATAACGCACCATAGTGCAGAGAAGGACCCCTCCCGTTATTTTGAGGACCGGACTGGTGCGACTATACTACTGCCGGATGCCAAATCCGGGATCTCGGCTCCGAGAGGCTCATCTGGCAAAAGGGCGCGGAAACCACGGGGGCCCTGAGACTGAGTGGGCTATCCCACTTCCCTCTGGGTGGCGGGGCTGTAGCTAGCGACTGACAGGCGCAGCGAAAGGCAGCCCTCTGCTGTACGGAGGAAAACTGAGGCCTGGGAGCAGGAACCTGTAGGCAGCGCTTGAGGGTAGCGGGATAGCAGCTGCTAGTGCGCGTGGGAGGCGGGGGCTCTGGGCGGAACAAAAATCACAGGATGTCAGAGGATGTTTCCCGGGAAGAACTGGAATAAAGGGTGGGTATCACTACCTGCCCCAAGACACTTGAGACTGGGATGACGCTGGTGTCAAAGATCAAGACTCCCACGCTGAGTTCAGGGAGTTAGTTTGATGCAGCAGGTCATAGGTCACACCAGTGAAAAGACTCTTGAGTCCCAAACCCAGGAAGTCTTTTGGGAGGTTTGAAGCTTCTCTTAGCAAGAACTCCATCAATTAGAGTTCAAGGAGATAGTATGTCGTAAGGGTCAAAAGCAGGCAAGGAGAGCCTATGGCGATGTCAAAGGTCATAGACTTAGGGTGCCCTGTAAGACTGGTAACAGATGAACAGCTTCACTCATGCACGCTCCTCTCCTGACTAGAAGGGTCCCAGCACCATGGAGGACCCGAACTCTGAAGAGATCATGAAGCAGCAGGATTCACCCGAGGAGAGAAGTCCCCAGAGCCCAGGAGGCAACATCTGTGAGTACACATGGCTGGCTGGCTAGAGGAGGGTGGGGTGCAGGAGCTGATGCTAAGAAGATCTCTGTGGCGCTTCAGTGTCCAAGGCGCCACAGAGTTTTGCCTGTTGAGAAGGGGCTGTAATGGTCCCTGAGCTGCCCTAGCAGGAAGTGCATCTCCTCACACCGGCTTATGTGGCCAGAGTACTCACCCTCCTCTGGCCACATAAGCAGGATTGCAATGCTTATGCATTCAGAGGGATAGGGTGGCTTCCAAGAGAGGCTTGGGTTGGAGACGTGGCTGGGAATGGTTCTATTGGGAGAAAAGCCCCAAGATTCTGGTCCCAACTGTGTCCTAGACTTTCAGTGTAACTTGAGCCTTGGTTTCCCTGACTGTCAAAAGAGGGTGGCACTATCCACCTCACAGGGTGGTTATGAGATTAACTGCAGCAAAGGGGAAAGCTAGGGGTTAATGATGGTAGCCAGTTTGCCATGTAATAGCAACACCTCCTGCTGTTTTATTATGAGCTAGGTGTATTTATTCTCATATTATGAACGATTTTAACATTCATTATCTCATTCAGTCCTTCTAATAATAGGCCCTTTAAACTGGGAACTGAGGCAGAGAGAGGTATTTGTAACAAGAGCTGTAGTCTCAATGCCCTTGAGCCTGAGATTACCGGAAACACACGTGCAGTTGATCACGTTGGGTTTATTTCTCGCTGCAATGAAGAACACACACCATGGGGGAACTGTGGGGTGTCTCACTAAGAGTGGTAAAAATGACATAGGATTTGGGCTTGTGGGTGGTGATTTTGGGGAATGTGCGAGCAAAATTGTTTTGCTGTGGATTGGATGCTACCAGGAAGCAGGGGCAATTCTGTGATTGGCTATTGTAATAAATCTTGTCCAGAAGGAGGAAGGAAGAAGGCAAGGCTCAAGCTCTGACTGATAAAGCAGCAGCAGACATTCACATGAGCCAGGATAGGAGGATGTTTGGTCATTTTTCTGCTTGGACAGCATTCATATTTTGTCTGTGCTCAGACATTATTATGATGTAGTCTTGTCTTGATTCATTCTAGTCACAGCATGACCTTGTCTGTCCTTGATATTTTGTGAAAATTTATGTTCAACAGAACACCAAGGTCTAGCTGTGAGTACCAGGCCATATCCTGGATGTCGGGCTGGATTTCTCTGTTATCATTAGTCATAATTGCAAATGACTGTACAGCAATTCATTTATTCCGTCCAACAGTCCTATGGAGTAGATACTCTTATTAGCCCATTTTCCAGATAAGGAAACTGGTGTAATTGCCTAGGAAGTGGTGGAGCTGAGATTCAGTCCCAGGCAGTCTGGCTCCAAAGGCTGTGCTGTAATCACCATACCCCTCTGTTGGGCAGGCTGACTCTCTGGGTTCCAACCCTGGCTCCACCATTTCCTTTCCTAGCCTCATTGACTATGGGCAACTTGCCTAACCTCTTTGAATCTCAGTTTGCTCATCCATAAAATAGGTCCAAGAACAGTTCTCCTGTTTGGTTGTCCAGCATTAGCATAGAACCGAGCACATAGCACACTCAATGTTAATTGTTGGTATGATTCTGGGGTTCAGGAGAGGTCCTGGAGACTCCTGCCGGCCTCCCCTGACCTCTCCGCACATCTCTCAGGCCACCTGGGGGCCCCGAAGTGCACCCGCTGCCTCATCACCTTCGCAGATTCCAAGTTCCAGGAGCGTCACATGAAGCGGGAGCACCCAGCGGACTTCGTGGCCCAGAAGCTGCAGGGGGTCCTCTTCATCTGCTTCACCTGCGCCCGCTCCTTCCCCTCCTCCAAAGCCTTAATCACCCACCAGCGCAGCCACGGTCCAGCCGCCAAGCCCACCCCACTGGTTGCAACCACTACTGCCCAGCCCACCTTCCCTTGTCCTGACTGTGGCAAGACCTTTGGGCAGGCTGCTTCTCTGAGGCGGCACCGCCAGATGCATGAGGCCCGTGCCCCTCCTGGCACCTTCGCCTGTACAGAGTGCGGTCAGGACTTTGCTCAGGAAGCAGGGCTGCATCAACACTACATTCGGCATGCCCGAGGGGAGCTCTGAGTGCAGCTTAAGCGTCTCCGTGGTGACAGGTGGCTCTGTGGCCAGTAGGACTCACCCATGATACGGGGTGCAGGAATTCCGGGGGCCCTGAGGGATTTGCTTCCCTCCCCTGGGAAAGCAGAGGGCTCCTAATAAAGAGGACCCAGAAGATTCTCATTTAGAGCTTCAGTCTTTGGAGGACACAAGGCCTTCGTGAGACAGTGAAATCAGACAATAACGAGATCTTTCGTTAAAAAAAAAAATGGGAATGGAGTGCGGGAGAGAAATGGTTTGTGTCTCCCTTATTCCCAGTTAAACACCTAGCTGCAGACTGTGTCATCACCCTTCATTCTTCCCAGATGGATGCCATGGGCAATGGAAGCAAAATGCCCTGGACCTTTGCCTGAATGGGGGCAGGGAAGGTGAGGTGTTGCTGGCCTGTAATGCCACCGGATGAGTTCCAGATGTGGAGCAACTTGGGCTTTTGGGGATGGGGCAACACAGTTGGGAGCTGGACCCCAAATGAGTGGGGGTGGCAATTGGAGTCCTTGTGTCTCTTTCCCACCCCCTGCCAACCTCACTCAGAGGGGCCATGGCACTAGATGGCACTAGTCCCCCGATAATTTATGTCTCATTTAAATAATTTTGTATATCATTCTGGTCATGAAATATTTTTTCATATGTGTAGGTGAAATGGTATGAATAAGCTAACAGGAATAGTATCTAAAAACAGAAAACATCCATATTAAAATGTCTAAACAGGGAGCTCTGGCTTTTGAGTGGGAATTTCCAGAGAACATAAGGGTGTGGGCAGGTGGGGGAACTCAGGCCAGAGTTGGCCTCGCTTTGTGGGGAAACTGGTTTGGAATCAAACAGAGATACCTTCTGTTTCGGGTTTTATTTGGCCAACACTGGGAGATTTCCCATTAAGATCCTATTTTCAGCTCTCTTGAAAGGCCCAACCTAGGGTGACATTGTCAGCAGGGGCAGGGCAGAAGCTACAACAGGCTGGAGGGGAACAGTGGGTGTCATCCTCAACTGGAGATGAGTCCCACCAGGCCAGTTTTACCCCCTTAGTTACTTGCCCTGCACTTGCAGACAATGGTCAATGCCCTGCATATAATACTTATAGACTCTGTTTATGTTGAGGGATGTTTTTAAAGCCCAGGTGAGGTGGATGTGGTAGACTGATCACTGTCTCTCAGTTTTTAGCTAAGCACATGGTAGCTGAAAAGACTACATTTCCCAGATTCCTTTGCAGCTAGATGTAGCCATGTGACTGATTCTGGCTAAATTCCTGGGTAGAACACTCAAGCTTAAGAAAGGGACGGCGGGGCACAGTGGCTTACACCTGTAATCCCAGCACTCTGTGAGGCTGAGGCTGGTGGATCACCTGAGGTCAGGAGTTTGAGACTAGCCTGGCCAACATGGTGAAACCCCATCTCTACTAAAAATACAAAAATTAGTCAGTGGTGGTGGCATACACCTGTAACCCCAGCTACTTGGGAGGCTGAGGCAGGAGAATTGCTTGAATTTGGGAGACAGGCTGCAGTGAGCCAAGATCATGCCACTGCACTTCAGCCTGGGTGACAGAGTGAGACTCTTTTTAAAAAAAAAGAAAAGAAAGGGACATACCTTTTTTCCACCTTCCTAACTGTAATACGGACATAGTATCCAGCCATCTCAGACCATAAGGACAAGAACGACACATGGGATGGCAGAGCAACAAGACAGCAGGAGCCTGGGTCTCTGGTCAATTTCAGGGAGCACAGCCACCATACCAGCCCACTTCCATATTGCTATCTAAGAAAGAAAGAAACTTCTAATTTAAGCCATCATTATTCTGGGTTTCTGTCACGTGCAACAGAATTTACAACCTAAGACAGGGGTCTGCAAACTATGGCCAACTCTAGCCTGCTGCCTGGTTTTGCAAATAAAATTTTATTTGAACACAGTTTTATACTCATTCACTTATGTATTGTTGATGGCTGCTTTTGCCTAGAACAGCAGATCTGCATAGTTGCATCAGAGATCTTATGGCCTCCAAAACTTAAAATAGTTACCATCTAGCCCTTTGCAGGAGAAGTTTGCCAACCTCTGGTCTAATAAGACATTCAACCTACTCTGAGTCTGGAAGCAGAAATTTCGATCCTGGGAACCACCACCTTTACCAGGTAGGTAGGTAGGATGTGTGTGTGTGTTTTGGGACAGGGCTACCCTGGATCTCTTTGCTGGGGTGACTTATAGGGAGACTGGTTGGAGTTAGTAGACCATCAGTTTTTTTCAAGATACCAACTTCACAAAGAGCCAGATACTTCCTCTGGCTCCTGGTGAACGCTCAGAAGTTTCCAACCCAGGCCGGGCGCGGTGGCTCAAGCCTGTAATCCCAGCACTTTGGGAGGCCGAGACGGGCGGATCATGAGGTCAGGAGATCGAGACCATCCTGGCTAATACGGTGAAACCCCGTCTCTACTAAAAAATACAAAAAACTAGCCGGGCGAAGTGGCGGGTGCCTGTAGTCCCAGCTACTCGGGAGGCTGAGGCAGGAGAATGGCATGAACCCAAGAGGAGGAGCTTGCAGTGAGCTGACATCCGGCCACTGCACTCCAGCCTGGGTGACAGAGCAAGACTCCGTCTCAAAAAAAAAAAAAAAAAAAGAAGTTTCCAACCCGGATATATTCACACTACCCCCACAGTGGCTCCCCTAAACCCAAACCTAAGGATCTAATCCCACATGCTCTCCCAAGATAGCAGCCTGCCCAAGTACACTCTGGGCTTCCTGTTCTCTCCAGACGTCACAGATTCTCTAAATAGCATCACTGATGACTTCCACATTTTTATCTGCAGCCCAAACCCCAGACATAAGATATAACCATTTGAATAAACAAATGGAGATCTCAAACTTAAAATAGGTCAACATGACTCCTGCGGCCTGACCTGCACCACTGCCATCATGTTAGTAAAAAACTGCGCACTCTTTTAAATTCTTTTGAGTCTTGCTCTGTCTCCCAGGCTGGAGTGCAGTGGCGTGATCTCAGCTCACTGAAGCCTCCGCCTCCTGGGTTCAGGCAATTTTCCAGCCCCAGCCTCCCGAGTAGCTGGGATTACAGGTGTGCACCACTATAACTGGCTAATTTTTGTATTTTTAATAGAGATGAGGTTTCACTATGTTGCTCAGGCTGATCTCAGACTCCTGGCCTCCAGTGATCCGCCCGCCTGGGCCTCCCAAAGTGCTGGGATTATAGGTGTGAGCCACTGCACCTGGCCTTCATTTTTTTTCTTTTTTCTTTTTTTTTCTTGAGACAGGGTCTCACTGTGTAGCTCAGGATAGAGTGCAGTGGCAAAATCTCGGCTCACTGCAGCCTTGACCTCCTTGGGCTCAGATGATCCTCCCACCTTTGCCTCCCTCCCTATAGCTGGGACTACGGGTGTGCACTACTATGAACAGCTAATTTTTTGTACAGACGGGGTTTCACCACGTTGTTTAGGCTGGTCTTGAACTCCTGAGCTCAAACAATCCGCCCACCTCGATCTCCCAAAGTGCTAGGATTACAGGTGTGAGCCCCCGTTGTCTGGCTGACTTTCAGCCTTCTAACACCTGTGTAACTATTCCCTGTATTAAATCCTCTTTGGGAAATGCCTGGCCTGATTCCATATCCTGAATGGGTGCTGGCTGAATGACCCAACTCCTGATTTACAGTGTCTCTTGTGATCCTTAGGAATATTTGCCAATGATGGAAATTCTCTGTATCTGTCCTTAGAAATCCTGTCTTACAGCAGAAGACAGGATGGGGTGCTGCTCCAGGAAATAAAACCTATGATCACACTTATCCATGTACTATGGTTAAATGTCTGTGTCCCCCTAATATTCATATGTTGGGAACCTAAGACCCCATGTGATAGTATTCAGACGTGGGGCCTTTAGGAGATTGCGGAGTCATAAGGGCTCTGCCCTCATGAACAAGATAAGTGCCCTTATAAAAGGACACAAGGGAAGTAGCTAGGCCTTCTCCCCTTCCATCTCTCCTACCATCTGAGGACACAGCGTTCGTCCCTTTTTGCCACCTTCCACTGTGTAAGGATGCAGCAAGAAGGCACCAACTTGGAAGCAGAGAGCAACCCTTAATAAGACACCAAATCTGTTGGTTCCGACCTGGAACTTCCCAGTCTCCAAAACTAGAGGAATTAACCTTTGTTCTTTATGAATTTCCCAGTCTCAGGTATTACGTTACAGCCACACAAACGGACTGAGACACTGTTGTTTTAACGAGCCCGGAATTTCTGCTGATGATTCTGAGGTTCCATGATGCGAAGCTATAGTGGCTAGGAAAGTCAGTTCAGCGTGGATCACTGTCAGGTTTGGAGATTCTGGGATAAGAAATGTAGGTTTTGAAAAATGCTTTGGTCTGAAATCCTGTAATAGGTGTCAAAAATGCAAATGTTGGCCGGACATGGTGGCTCACACCTGTAATCCCAGCACTTTGGGAGGCCAAGGCTGGTGGATCATTTGAGGTCAGGAGTTTGAGACCAGCCTGACCAACATGGTGAAACCCCATCTCTACTAAAAATACAAAAATTAGCCAGGGGTAGTAGTGCCGTGCCTGTGGTCCCAGCTACTCAGGAGGCTGAGGCACGAGAATCGCTTGAACCCAGAATACAGAGGCTGCAGTTAGCCGAGATCACGCCACTACACTCCAGCCTGGGTGACAGAGTGAGACTCCATCAGAAAAAAACCAACAACAACAAAAACCCAACATTTAAAAAAAAAAAAAGCAGATGCTCTTCAGGGCCAAGCAGGCAGGATTGGGGTGTCCAGATGTGGGACAGTGGTGACCGGGCACATAAGAGTGAATGCCTCCCCTCCAGAAAGTGACTCCTACTCAGCACCAACAAACTACTGTCCCCATGGGATCGGGGATTCAGCAATACAGATCTTAGAATTTTCAAGACAGTCCAGAAACTTCAATTTTTTTAATGTGAAATTACCCATTTTTCAACATTGGTAACCAACGTAACTTAAAAAAAACTCAATAGCTCGGTGGAGACCAGATACACTCCTGGAAGTCGGATGGTGGCTGTGGGTACTAGACTGTCATTTCTAGCGTGTGGCTTGGTGATTAAGAGTGGATGCGCCTGCATCCAGTTGTCTGGGTACAAACCAGGGCTCTGCAGCTTACTGGCTCCGTGACCTCTGGCAGGTAACTCAACCTCTCTGTGCCTCTGTTGTAGCAGTTTGTTTGTTTGTTTTTGTTTTGTTGTTGAGTTGGGAGTTTCCAGCCCAGGCTGGAGTGCAGTGGCATGACCTCAGCTCACCGCAGTCTCCGCCTCCCGGGTTCAAGCGATTCTGCTGCCTCAGCCTCCCGAGTAGCTGGGATTACAGGCATGTGCCACCACGCCCGGCTAATTTTGTATTTTTAGTAGAGATGGGGTTTCCCCATGTTGGTCAGGCTGGTCTCCAACTCCTGACCTCAGGTGATCCACCCGCCTCAGCCTCCCAAAGTGCTGGGATTACAGGTGTGACCTACCATGCCTGGTCTCTTTTTTTTTTTTTTTTTTGAGACAGAGTCTTGCTCTGTTGCCCAGGCTGGAGTGCAGTGGTGCGATCTGGGCTCACTGCAACCTCCGCCTCCCAGGTACAAGCGATTCTCCTGCCTCAGTCTCCCAAGTGGCTGGGACAACAGGCACATGCCACCACACCCAGCTAAGTTTTTGTATTTTTAGTAGAGATGGGGTTTCACCTTGTTGGCCAGGCTGGTCTCGAACTCCAACCTCAAGCAATCCACCTGCCTTGGCCTCCCAAGGTGCTGAGATTACAGGCGTGAGCAACCATGCCTGGCCTGTTGTAGCAGTTATAAAATGATGATCTTCCCACCTCAGCTTCCGGAATAGCTAGCTGGGACCATAGGCATGCACCACCATGCCCTGCTAATAATAAAAGTAGCCTCTAAAGATTATTATGAGCACTCAGATTACTCAGAGGACTCAAGACTCAGAGAGAATGCCAAAGTCAGTATATGGTCCCTGATTCTCTGCTACCTTCTGACCTCACCTCCTGTCTTCCTCAGTTCCAGCCTCGTGGCCCTGTGTCTTCTTCCCAAGCACCCCAAGTGGGCTCCCACCTCAGGCCATTGCACTTACTGTCCCCAGACAGCCACAAGGCTCACTCCTGCTCCTTCTCTAGGTCTCTGCTCTGATGCCACCTGAGTGAAGCCTTCCCTGACCATCCTACTTAAAACTGTAACCTTCACACACACAAGCTTCCCACCCTGTTCTTTTCTCCATAGCACTTATGACTATCTAACATTCCATACAATTTGTATATTTTACTTAAACACTTGATTACTGTCTTCCCCATTATAACCTCCACAAAGGGAGGGTGGTTTTTTCTTTTTGAGACGGGAGTCTCGCTCTGTCGCCCAGGCTGGAGTACAGTGGCGCAATCTCGGCTCACTGCAACCTCTGCCTCCTGGGTTCACGCCATTCTCCTGCCTCAGCCTCCTGAGTAGCTGGGACTATAGGCGCTAGCCACTACGCCGTGCTAATTTTGTGTATTCTTTAGTAGAGACGGGGTTTTACTGTGTTAGCCAGGGTGGTCTCGATCTCCTGACCTCGTAATATGCCCACCTCGGCCTCCCAAAGTGCTGGCATTACAGGAGTGAGCCACCACGCCCAGCCGGGAGGGGGTTTTTGTTCATCGTGTTCACTGCTATATTTCCAACTCCCAGAGCAGTGCCTGCCATCTCATAGGTGCTCAATAAATCATTGTTGGGTGAATGAGTAAATAAATAACAGTCCCTACCTTGTAAGCATCTGATGCGATTGTCCACATAAAGCACTGAGTCCAGGGCCTGGTCCACTGTGAGCGCTGACTTAATGATGGCCGTTACAGTAATTCAGGTTCTATTCTTGAAGGTTCTTAGTTTCTAACCTTCTATGAGTTAACACATGTAAAGCGCCTTAGAACAGGGCTGGTTGCCCAGTAAATTCTCCGTTAATGATAGCTATTATTATAATTAGGCTTCTATTTTCAAAGTAGCTTCGGTGCCAAGCTTCTGTGAATTATGAATTATACTTCCCATCTCAGAGCCCAAGCCCAAGTTTTGGCAAGGCTGTAAAGAGCTGATCCTCTGCCACCCTTGGATTCATCCCTACAGCTCTGGCCTCCTTGGCACACCAGGCAGGCTCCTCTGGCCTGGAGTGTTCTTCCACATTGATGTACATGACTCCCCCCGGCTTCAGATCTGTCGCCTTCTCAGGGAGGACTACACTCTTTAAAACTGCAGCCTCGGGCCGGGCGCGGTGGCTCAAGCCTGTAATCCCAGCACTTTGGGAGGCCGAGGCGGGCGGATCACGAGGTCAGGAGATCGAGACCATCCTGGCTAACGTGGTGAAACCCCGTCTCTACTAAAAATACAAAAAACTAGCCGGGCGTGGTGGCGGGCGCCTGTAGTCCCAGCTACTCGGAGGCTGAGGCAGGAGAATGGCCTGAACCTGGGAGGCGGAGCTTGCAGTGAGCCGAGATCGCGCCACTGCACGCCAGCCTGGGTGACACAGCGCGAGACTCTGTCTCAAAAAAAAAAAACAAAAAAAAAAAACTGCAGCCTCCTTCCAGAACAGTTCTCCCTTCAGTCCTTTTTAAAAATTTTTTGTTGGGACAAATTCTTGCCATCATCCAGGCTAGAGTGCAGTGAGCAGTGGCACAATCACAGGTCACTGCAGCCTCAACCTCCAAGGCTCAAGTGATCTTCCCACCTCAGCTTCCTGAATAGCTAGCTGGGACCATAGGCATGCACCACCATGCCCTGCTAATTTAATTTTTTGTAGATGGGGTCCCACTGTGTTGCCCAGGCTGGTCTTCAACTCCTGGCCTCAAGAATCTTCCCACCTCGGCCTCCCAAAGTGCTGGAATTATACACGTGAGCCACTGGCCTCCCTTCAGTTTTTTTTTGTTTTTTGGAGACAGGTTCTCACTGTTGCCCAGGCTGGAATGCAGTGACATGATCACCACTCACTGCAGCCTTGACTTCTCAGGCTCCAGCAATCCTCCCATCTAAGCCTCCCTAGTAGCTGGGACTATAGCCGTGCACCATTGTTAGCCCAGATAATTTTCTGTATTTTGTAGAGATGGGGTTTTGGCATGCTGCCCAGACTGGTCTCGAACTCCTGCGCTCAAGCGATCCGCCCACCTCAGTGCTGGGATTTCAGGAGTAAGCCACCATGCCGGGCCTCCTTTCAGTGCTTTATTGTTCTCACGGCATTTGTCAGCACCCAGCATATGCTGTATCTTACTTGTTTATGTCTGTCTTCACCAGCAGCCTCTACCCACTCCCATGTAAGCTTCATGAGGACAACGATTTTATTTTATTCACTGGTGTGTTCCCAATGCTTAGCACACAGCAGGTACTCAAAAATATTTGTTAAATGAATTAATGGATCACAATCCCTATCTCCCAGGGTTATTCTAAGAAGCTGATAATCTCATGCAAATTAAGTGCAGCACTCTGTAAGTGCTCGGAAAATGGCAGCTGTAATTATCATTAAGGTTCTATTTTTGTAAGTTCCTAGATGCACCATTTCTATGAGTCAATATATATAAAGCCCTTGGACTGGCACCAGACACCCAGGAAGCGCTGAGGAAGCGTAGCTGTGATTATAATTAAAGTCCTCTTTGTGGAAGTTCCTAGGCGATGTGGCAGAAAGCCCTAGCTGTCCTCCACGAACCGTTTTCTGCTTTCTGGGCGCTTGGCTAGACTGCTTCTCCCAGGTTGTTTTTGCAGTTAGCTGTGGCCACGTATCTAATTTCTCAGCAGAGGCGTGTCAATAGAACCAGTGTGTGCCCCTGGCAGGCCAGGGCTTGTAAGACAACACGTGCACCTTACCAGGTTCCCTGTCCTCTTCTGTCAGCAGGACCCAGGCCATAGCCACCCAGTCTGCACCATGGGGGAGACAACAGGCTTAAGGGATGGCCTGGGTCCCCAAATGACTCACCCAGCACTATTTTGTGAGTGAGAAATGAAATTCTATTGTTAGAGCCTATGGAAATACCATCAAATACAAGCACATAGTAAATGTTAGTTATCTTTCCCAAAAGACCCCGAGGTTCCCCAAGAAGGAGCACAGGGGAAATACACACACACACACACATACACACACACACACACACACACACACACACACACACACACTCTCTCTCTCTCTCTCTCTGTCTGAACCAACACACACAGATACAGATTTTGGCTTTTATTCTGGCCATCACACATCTACTTCTAAGACAACACAGACCGGCAGTACCCCATCCCCCATGACCACTGTCACAACCCGAATTTCCTCAGGCCCCCTCCTCCCACCCCACCCCTTCTGCCAAGCTCCCTGTGTGGGGGCTCTGCCTACACCTCACCCCGGGCGTGCAGCATGAAGTGCCCGTGCAGCTCCCCCAGGTTGTCGAAGGAATCCTCGCATTCCGTACAGTGGTAGGTTCCCTCCTCCTCCTCTTCCTCCTCCTCCTCCCGCCCAGCTGGTCGGCCCTCCCCAGCCCGAGGTGGTTCCTCCTCTTCCTCCCCGAGTGCCCTGCCTTCAGGGGCTGGTGCTTCCTGGGGGGCTGTAGCAGGGCAGCAGAGCCGGCAGGGTGGGGTTCCCGGTGGGGCCTCCCCAAGGGGTGAGCGGCCACAAAGCTGGCAAGGCTGAGCCGGGGGGCCCGGGGGCTGGGCTGCACGGGGGGCCCGGCGGGATGGGCCACCACGGCCCCCCCCAAGGCGCTGCTTCACCTTGTAGCCAGGATCATATTCGGGATCGTCAGTGGTCTCCTCTTCCTCCTCCTCCTCATCTTCTTCCTCTTCGGAGTCTGGCTCTGAGAGAGTGTATTCTGAATCAGAGGAATGCTCAGGGCCTGGAGGGGGAAAGACAGGGGGAGACAGTGGCATCAGAGGAAAGAAGGCTAGGCCCAGCTGTCCCCTCCCTGAACCTCACATTCAGACTTGCCATAGTATGACCAGGGTAGCCTGGGCACTACCCTTCTCTTCCCCACAGATGAGTCCCCATGGCATAGAACAAGGCTGGCAGCCGGTAGATTCCCTGTATCTTTGTGTCAAGCAAATGAATGTCTTCTAAGAACTGCATGGGACAGGACTGGGCATGGTGGCTCATGCCTGTGATCCCAGCACTTTTGGGTGGCCAAGATGGGAAGATCACTTGAGCCCAGAAGTTTGAGACCAGCCTGGGCAATATAGCAAGACTCCGTCTCTATAAAAAATTTAAAAATTAGCCAGGCCTGGTGACACACTGCCTGTAGTACCAGTTTCTCAGGAGGCTGAGGCGGGAGGATCACTTGAGCCGAGGAGTTTGAGGCTGCATTTGAGCCATGACTGCACCACTCCCTTCCAGCCTGGGTGACAGAGTGAGACCTCACCTCTTAAAAATAATTTTTTTGGCTGGGCATAGTGGATTATGCCTGTAATCCCAGCACTTTGGGAGGCCAAGGAGGGCAGATCATGAGGTCAGGAGTTCAAGACCAGCCTGGCCAACATGGTGAAACCTTGTCTCTACTAAATACACAAAAATTAGCTGGGTGTGGTGTCAGGTGCCTGTAATCCCAGCTACTCGGGAGGCTGAGGCAGGAGAATTGCTTCAACCCAGGAGGCGGAGGTTGCAGTGAGCTGAGATTGCACCACTGCACTCCAGCCTGGATGACAGAGCAAGACTCCGTCTTGGGGAAAAAAAAAAAACTCCATGGGGAGGTGGGTTGGGGGCGTTTAGGAAGGACAAAGCAGGAGTAGTAAAAAACCACCAGTAACAATAGCATCCTTGCTATTCTAGAAGCCCTGTTCCTATACATTAACTCACTAAATCCCCAACAACCCTTTGAGGGTGATACTATTACTATCCCCAGTTGATGGATGTGGAAACTGAGGCGCACGGAGGCTAGACGACTTACTCCCCTGTGGTTACACAGCTCTGGCAGGAAAAGCTGAACCTGGGCCATGGCCGACACTGGATCATTTTAGGGAGACAACCATTTGAAAAGGTATTTGTGCAAATTAAAACACATACACATACATACACACAGATGTACTTTTATATCTGTGGCCATGGAGAGAGAAATATATATATAGGTAAATTAAAATTAAAATATTTATTTATAGGTGAGATATTACTGTGATTTCACAGTTATCAAGGACATGCCTAGGACAAGTTTAGGTTTAAAGAAAAGGGCCTGTAATCCTAGCACTTTGGGAGGCTGAGGTGGGCGGACTGCCTGAACTCAGGAGTTCATGACCCACCCTGGGCAACATCATGAAACCCAATTTATTTCTTGGTATAGGGTGGTGGGTGTCTACAGTCCCAGCTACTCGGGAAGCTGAGGCAGGAGAACTGCTTGAACCCAGGAGGCAAAGGTTACGATGAGCCAGTATCAAGCCACTGCACTCCAACCTGGGTGAGAGAGCGAGACTCCGTTTCCAAAGAAAAAAGGGGAAAAATTTTAAAGTTGATATATGGAAAAGGGCGACATCAGCTGCCATTATGGGGGCGCACAGAGTAATGGCTGGGGATGGGGTCCCCGTGACCACAGTGTGGGAAGTACCAGCTTTTTTGGCCTCAGTGATAGGAGCCTGCCAAAAGCCTTACCTTGTATCCATCCCGGCCCCATTCCTCAGATTCTCCCAGAACCCAGAGGATCCTGCTACTGCACCCTGTCATCACAGTGGCCACAAGGCTCTTCATACCAGGCTCCTCACCTTCCCTGACACCCCAGGCCCGTACCTGCCTCAGGGTCTTTGCCATCCTTTCTGCCGATGTCACTCTCCATTCCATGTCTCTTCTCAAGTGTCACCTTCTCAGTGACACCCTGGCCACTCCCTAGCACTCCCTATGCCCCTTACTCTGCTTGATTTTTCTCCATCTTCTTTTGAGATGGAGTCTCGCTCTGTCATCCAGGCTGGAGTGCAGTGGTGTGATCTCAGCTCATTGGAAACTCCACCTCCTGGGTTCAGGCAATTCTTCTGCCTCAGCCTCTCAAGTAACTGGGATTACAGGTGCGCACCATCACGCCCAGGTAATTTTTGTATTTTTAGTAGAGACGGGGTTTCACCTTCTTGGCCAGGCTGGTCTCAAACTCCTGACCTCAGGTAATCCACCCATCTCAGCCTCCCAAAGTGCTGCGATTACAGGTATGAGCCACCGCGCTGGGCTCATTTTTCTCCATCTTCTGACTCACTGCATACAGCATTTGCTTGTGTGCTTGTTTACTGCCTGTCCCCGACAGCAGGGATTTTGTCTGGTTCACTGCTGTGGCCTTAGCATCTAGAACACTTCCTTTGTACAAAGAAAGTACTTACGACATATTTATGGCATGGATATCTCTGCATGGAATTTGAAAAGCCTGTTCTGAGGCTTCACACACACTGTTCCTCCCTCTGGTGGGAATGTCCTGCCCTAGTTTTTCCCACCATCCTTTAGGACCCAGTGGGAGGCCTTCCTCTTTGGTGAGGCCGTCCCAGACCTCCTCATCCCAGGCAGCCAGTCATTTTTTCTACCACCCTCCTGGTGGGTTCCCAGCATCACCAGCCCAGAACGGGTTATAACCGTTTTCTTCTGAACATCTGCCCCTGCAGCTCTCTCCTACTGGTTCCCGCCATTTAACAATCGTTTCCTGGCCGGGCGCGGTGGCTCATGCCTGGAATCCCAGCACTTTGGGAGGCCGAGGCGGGTGGATCACGAGGTCAGGAGAAAGAGACTATCCTGGTTAACACCGTAAGACCCCATCTCTACTAAAAATAGAAAAAAATTAGCTGGGCATGGCGTCAGGCGCCTGTAATCCCAGCTACTGGGGAGGCTGAGGCAGGAGAATGGTGTCAACCTGGGAGGCGGAGCTTGCAGTGAGCCGAGATCGTGCCACTGCACTCCAGCCTGGGCGACGGAGCGAGACTCTGTTTCAAAAAAAAAAAAAAAAAAAAAAATCGTTTCCTGAGGCCTTGGCATGGGCTATTCCCCACTCTGTCCACCTGGTGACCCCCTAACTCATCCTTCAAGACCCAGCACAAACTCCGTCCTCTGTGAAGCCACCATCCTGATGCCCCAGGCTCCCGGCCAGGTCTCTCTACGATGCCCCAGCACCTCCTCCTGTTACTGTCCTAGAAGCTGACTGTAGTCAGCTGCCCCTCAGGGTATCTGCTTTATCTGACTGAGAAATCCTCAAGGGCAGGTATGATCTTGGGGTCCCCAGCAGAGGACATGTGGGTCAATGAATGATAGTGGCCCCAAGACCCTGATCTCCCTCCCCAAAGCCTTAGCCTCTGCTCCCTGCCCACCTGGGCGACCCATTCTTTTTTTTTTTTTTTTTGAGAGAGTCTCGCTGTAACCCAGGCTGGCATGCAGTGGTGTGATCTTGGCTCGCTGCAACCTCCGCCTCCAAGGTTCAAGCAATCCTCCCACCTCAGCCCCTGAAGTAGCTGGGATTACAAGCGTGTGTCACCAAACCTGGCTAATTTATATATATATATTTTGTTTTTGTTTTTGTTTTTGAGACGGAGTCTCGCTCTGCAGCCCAGGCTGGAGTGCAGTGGCCGGATCTCAGCTCACTGCAAGCTCCGCCTCCCGGGTTTACGCCATTCTCCTGCCTCAGCCTCCCAAGTAGCTGGGACTACAGGCTCCCGCCACGTCGCCCGGCTAGTTTTTTGTATTTTTTAGTAGAGACAAGGTTTCACTGTGTTAGCCAGGATGGTCTCGATCTCCTGACCTCGTGATCCGCCCGCCTCGGCCTCCCAAAGTGCTGGGATTACAGGCTTGAGCCACCGCGCCCGGCAATTTTTATATTTTTGGTAGAGATGGGGTTTCACCATGTTGGTTGGGCTGGTCTTGAACTCCTGACCTCAGGTGATCTGCCTGCCTCGGCCTCCCAAAGTGCTGGGATTACAGGTGTGAGCCACCGCTTCCAGCCTGCCTGACCCTTTCCTTCTCTACTGGCAAAACTCCTGCTCATGTCACCTCCTCTGTGACGTCCTTGCTGACTCCCCAGGCAGTCAGTGTCTCTCTCATATGGGCTCCCCGGCCCCTGCTCCGCTCTCCACCATACCCTGACCACTCTGGGCAGTGACCCCCTCCCCACCCACTGACTATGGGCTCCTCAAAGGCAGGACCTGGGTCTGCCCCATCTCTCTGTCCCCAGCAATGCTGGGCATGAGTCAGCCTCAGAAGACATCTGCTAAATGGCTGCAAACCAGAGGAAATATCTCCAGCCTCAAGGCTGGGTGGGACACCTGCCCTCTCCTCCCACCTCTGACTTCATACCACTCACCCTGCAGAGTCTTCAGTGCCCACTGTGACTTCACACAGTTGGCCTGTGACAGGCAATCAGGTCATCGTCCACGGCTACCAGGTGTTTCATGTCTACTGTGACTTCCAGGACCACAAGCCCTTTTGCGCCCACCATGTCTTCACCTAAGAGATCTTCAAAGCCCAGTATGTCCCCGGCACCCAGTGGATCCTCCATGCCCACTGCGGATTCCAAGCCTCCTGCCTCCTTGAAGTCCACCAAATCAGCAACGCCCAACAGATCTTTAGTGCCCACCAAGCCAGCGACATCCCCCAACTTGGTCGTGAGCCCAAGCAGTTCCAAGTCCACCAAATCAACCAGTACAAAAAGAGCCCCTTCTAACCTGCCCAGCAGCAGGTCCCGAGTCCGCAGCAAGGCAAGAACACCCAGCAGGGTGAGCACCGACACCAGGACCAGCAAAGCCAGCAAGGCCAGCGGCGTGAGATGCCACCAGCAGAGGGGCACACACAGCCGGGGTAGGACACCTGGCAGAAGGGGAAGCCGAAGCTCCAAGAGGTCACCCAGCAGGGCCAGCACTCCTGGCAGGATAAGAACTCATGGTGCCAGACCAGGCATGGCCAGCAGGGTGAGAACTCCCACTTCACAGCAAAAACGGAGCCGGGGAAAGAGTTACGGCCGGCCTAGAACCAGCAACAGGGAAAGAAGTGACAGCCAGCCTAGAAATATGAGCAAGAAGAGTTACCGCCCACCAGGAGGCTCAGGTATGGGGAGGAGTTCCGAGCTGGCTGTAACTCCCAGTACAGCCAAGTGTCAAACCCTGACTGGAATTCCCTCCAAGGAGAAGAGTGACAGCCCATCTCCATCGTCATCAAGGATGGTGAAGAGCTACGGTCAGATAATCATCCCCAGTAGGGAAAAGAGTTACAGCCCCACTGAAACGTCCAGCAGGGTCAAGAGTTATAACCAGGCCAGTACCCACAGCAGGCCGCAAAGTCACAGTCAATCTAGAAGCCCCAGAAGGTCAAGAAGTGGCAGTCAGAAGAGGACGCACAGCAGGACGAGAAGTCACAGTTGGAAGAGAAACCACAGCAGGGCAAGAAGTCGTACCCGGAAGGGAATTCTGAGCCAGACGGGAAGACATAGCCAGTCTAGAACCCACAGCAAGGGGAAAAGTCAAAATCAACCTAGAACCCCCAGAAGAGGAAGAAGTCACAACTGGTCTAGAAACCCCAGCGAGGAAAGAAGTCATAGCCATTCTAGAAGCTTCAGCAAAGACAGAGATCGCAGAGGATCTAGCAGCCCCAGGAAGGAGAACGGTCACAGTCAATCTGGAAGCCCCAACAAGCAAAGAGATCGCAGCCGATCTAGAAGTCCCAAGAAGGAGAGAGATCACAGCCGATCTAGAAGTCCCAACAAGGCGAGAGATCATAGCCGATCCAGAAGCCCCAGCAAGGAGAGAGATCACAGCCAACTTGGAAGCCCCAGCAAAGAGAGAGATCGCAGCCGATCTAGAAGCCCCAGCAAGGAGAGAGAGCGCAGACAATCTAGAAGCTCCAGCAAAGAGAGGGATCACAGACGATCTAGAAGCCCCAGCAAGGAGAAATATCACGGCCGACTTGGAAGCCTCAACAAGGAGAGAGATCACAGCCAATCTAGAAGCCCCAGAAAGGAGAAAGAGCACAGACAATCCAGAAGCCCCAGCAAAGAGAGAGATCACAGTCAATGGAGAAGCCCCAGCAAGGAGAGAGAGCGCAGACAATCTAGAAGCTCCAGCAAAGAGAGGGATCACAGACGATCTAGAAGCCCCAGCAAGGAGAAATATCACGGCCGACTTGGAAGCCTCAACAAGGAGAGAGATCACAGCCAATCTAGAAGCCCCAGAAAGGAGAAAGAGCACAGACAATCCAGAAGCCCCAGCAAAGAGAGAGATCACAGTCAATGGAGAAGCCCCAGCAAGGAGAGAGAGCGCAGACAATCTAGAAGCCCCAGCAAAGAGAGAGATCACAGACGATGGAGAAGCCCCAGCAAGGAGAGAGAGCGCAGACAATCTAGAAGCCCCAGCGAGGAGAGAGTTCACAGCCGATCTAGAAGCCCCAGTAGGCAGAGTGGTTACAGACAACCTAGAGCCTCCAGCATGGAGAAAGCTCACAGCCGATCTAGAACCCCCAGCAAGGAAGGAAATCATAGCCAATCTAGAACCTCCAGCAAGGAGAGAGACCCCAGTCAATCTACAGTCCCCAGAAGTCCCGACTGGAAGAGATCCCCTACCAGGACAAGGAGTCTCAGTCAGAATAGAACCCCTAGCAAGACAAGCAGCCACTGCCCATCAACATTTCCCAGTGGAGGCCAAACCCTAAGCCAGGATGACAGTCAAGCCAACGCCACCACCTCTAAGGCCACCTTACCTGGGGAAAGGTCTTCGTCGTCTTCTTCCAAGCTGGCATAGCCCCCAGTCTCAGCTGGCTCACGGGTCTCTGTCATGGCCGGGAGAGGGGACAGGAGACAGGAGCAGAGCAGCAGCTGAGCAGCGTCCCTCCCCGGCCAGCTCTCCACAGCCACACCTCGGCCACAAGTTCTCTAATACAGGATGTTGGCAGGTAGAGAGGGATGCTGGATAGGGGGAAAGGAAAGGCCTGTGATGATTCAATAAATTTTTACATAGCACCCATCCCCACCCTAAGCCCAACTGTGTGCTCATTGCTGGGGTGGGGCACAGAGGACCCCAGCTGTGTCCCTGACTGTCTACAGGGAATTGACTACAAGCCCTGCCCCTCTCTAGGTCTTTTTTTTCAGTTAGGCAGAGTCTCGCTCTGTTGCCCAGGCTGGAGTGCAGTGGCGCGATCTCAGCTCACTACAACCTCCACCTCCCAGGCTCAAGCAATTCTCCTACCTCAGCTTCCCAAGTAGCTGCAACTACAGGCGTGTGTCCTCACGCCCAGCTAATTTTGTATTTCTAGTAGAGATGGGGTTTCACCATGTTGGCCAGGCTGGGCTTGAACTCCTGACCTCAGGTGATCCACACACCTCAACCTCGCAAAGTGCTGGGATTACAGGCGTGAGCCACAGCACCTGGCCCCCTCTCTAGGTCTTAATTTCCCCATGTGGGCAAGAAGGCTGCCTTCTGGTTCTTATTCAGTGGGACAGGGAGAGGTGACACTCCAAATATTCAATAGTGGAGACTGGTGTGGGCACCAATCAGAACTGAGAGTGGAGCAGGGACGGATGCCAGGCATTAACCCTTTAGTTGCTGGACCATGGGGAGGTCTGGGGTTGGGGGAGTGTTATGGGGAAAAAACCCTCAAACTATGTTTTTCCTCTACTCTCACACTACCACCATAACAATCATCAACACAGAATTCTGTGACCAAATGTGTGGGGCTTTTTCCCCACACACTGCACAGCAGACACAGGCTAGGTGTCCCCTCCAATTCCATTCCAACGCTATCCACACGCCCAGCTAATTTTTGTATTTTTGGTAGAGACAGGGTTTCACCATGGTGCCCCAGAGCTCAAGCAATCCGCCCGCTTCAGCCCTCCAAAGTGCTGGGATTACAGGCGTGAGCCACCACACCCGACTTTTTAAAGAAAATAAGGCTGGGCGCGGTGGCCCACACCTGTAATCCCGGCACTTTGGGAGGCCGAGGCAGGCAGATCACCTGAGCTCAAGAGTTTGAGACCAGCCTGGGCAACATGGCAAACCTTGTCTCTACCAAAAAAAAAAAAAAAATTACAAAAGTTAGCCGGAGTGGTGGCATATGCTTACAGTCCCAGTTACCTGAGAGGCTGAGGCAGGAGGATCACTTGAGCCTGGAAGGTCAAGGGTGCAGTGAGCCGTGACCTTGCCACTGCACTTAAGCCTGGATAACCCCTCTTACAAAAAAAAAAAATTGCTGGAGCTGCTCACAGAACTCAAGGAAATGCTTATTTAGATTTTCTGGTTTATTATTGCAAAGAAGAAAGATGAAGAGATGTGTAGGGCAAGGTATAAGGGAAGGGGCAGGGAGCTTCACGCCCTCCCTGGGGTGCCACCCTACAGGAACCCTCATGTGGTCAGCTATGCGGAAGCTCTCCAAACCCAGTCCTCTTGGGTTTTTACAGAGGCTTTAAGACAGCAGCATTAGGTATGGAATTCTCTGAAAATGTCTTAAGACCAACAGTCAGGAAGGTGGGGAAGATTAGAGTCTTGCCCTGGGGCAGGAAATGCAGGGAAGGAGGAGGTCAGAGTTGAGACCTGCCCCAGGCCTAAGGTACACAACATTATAACAAGAGACCACAAACAAAGGCTATAGGAGTTAGCAGCCAGGAACTGTGGATAAAAACCAACATATTTATATATATAATACCACAGGGAGGGTCCAAAGTGGCAGTTAGGGACAGGGAGTACTTGTGTAGCAGTGACACACCAACCCATCTGAAAGTATTTTAATATTTAAACAATTGGTATGGCTGTACTAGTTTGTGACTATCAGCCTTAGTTCTGTATCCATTGGCAAGATAGTGTCTAGGTTTGCCACGCTCTAGCTGTGTAGCACCAAGTGAAGAACTTAACTTCTCCAGCCTGTTTCCTTCTCTGTAAGAAAGGGGCTTCCAGGCCTTAACTCACGTACTCCCCATAACTAGGTTGGAATTACCTCCTTTGTACAGATGAGAAAACAGACACAGAGGTGGTAAGTGAATAGCCCAAGGTCACCATCTGGTAAGTGGATGAACTAGGATTGGAAGCCACACCTTTCATAAAATGATTTCAGCTCAAAAGGTTTTTCTGAAGATTCAGTAGGCTCACTGATAGAAATTGCTGGTGTGTGGCCGGTATTCCATCAAGAGTGGTCATTACTACTCCCACCCCCACCCCTCTGTAAACTCCAGACATTCCCGACCTCTCACCTCTCCCTGTGCACACAAGGCCTTTTCCCGTCTGTGCGTCTTAGTACACCCACTGTTGCTGTCAAGAAAGTCCTCCTCCTCCTTTTTTTTTTTGGAGATGGAGTCTCACTTTTTTTGCCCAGGCTGGAGTACAGTAGCGCGATCTCACTGCAACCTCCCCCCTGCCTCAGCCTCCCTAGTAGCTAGGATTACAGGCAGCCATCACCACGCCCTGCTTTTTTTTTTTTTTTTTTTGAGGTAGACTCTCACTCTGTCGCCCGGGCTGGAGTGCGGTGGCGCAAGCTCCGCCTCCTGGCTTCAGGCCATTCTGCTGCCTCAGCCTTCCGAGTAGCTGCGGCGGCTATTTTTTGTATTTTTAGTATAGACGGGGTTTCACCGTGTTAGCCAGGATGGTCTCGATCTCCTGACCTCATGATCCGCCCACCTCGGCCTCCCAAAGTACTGGGATTACAGGCGTGAGCCACCGTGCCCAGCCTACTTATTTATATTTTTTAAGAGACAGGGTCTCGCTCAGTTGCCCAGGCTGGACTGCAGTAGGGTGGTCTGTAGGAAAGGGGCTTCCAGGTCTTAACTCATGTAATTCCCATAACCAGGTTGGAAGGTTAGCTCACTGTAACCTCAAACTCCTATGCTCATGGTACCCTACTCACCCCTAGCAGAGGAGCTGGGACTACACGTGTGCGCCACCACGCCAGGCTTAATTTTTACTTTTTTCTGTAGAGAAGGGGGTCTCGCTATGTTGCCCAGGCTGGTCTTGAACTCCTGGTCTCAAGTGATCCTCCTGCCTCAGCCTCCCAAAGCGTTAGTATCACAGGCATAAGCCACTGCAACTGGCCTAAACAGTTATTTAATATAGCTATGTTCCATGTGATATTTGAAACATACTTTTCTAAAAGGTTGTATCTTTTGGATATAGTTGTTTATCTGAAATTCAAATTTAACTAGACATTGTATATTTTATATGGCAACCATACACCTGGGGCAATCAAGACCGTCCCATGAAGTTACCAGAAGACAATGCCTATCAGCCTACACTTTTCCAAGCCCACATAACACAAGGCCCCTTCCTGAGTATTCCAGACGTCAGATAGGGCCATCCCTTGGTTCACAAGCCCACTCCTACCACGCCTATGGCAGCCAAACTGAAAGGCAAACACAGTGCTGGAGACCCCACAATGCCCTGGGTCTGTAGCAGCCAATTCCCAAGATGCACCGCGTGAACACAATAGGCATCCATTCCAATGCTCGAGCAATGAGACGAGGGCAAAACCTTCCACTACAGGACAATAAGGGCCAGTTCCCACAATTCCTTGTGGCAGTTTTTCCCAGGATGCCTTGGGCCTATAGCGACCACCTTCCCGGACTCCCTGTGTGGAAGCGCTCCAAGCCTCCAAGACAGTCAGTGGCAGGTGTGGGATAAAAGGAACCGGTCTCGACGAGGATCTGGGACACTCTTTCCCAGGATGCACCAGGCCTACAACGACTAGCGGACCGACTCCCACAGCGCTTCAAGGCGGAGCGCTCGGTTCTCCCAGGATGCCCCAGGGCGGCACAGCCGCGTAGGGGGAGAAAAGGAAGCCCTCGGGTCACCATGGCCCCAGACCGCCGGCTCCCCGGCGACGGGAGTCGTCGTTCCCATCATGCAGCGGGGCCGTAGCGCCCGCTTCCCGGCATGCCCCGCGCACCCCTGCCCGGGACACTCACCGGCGCCGGCGGCCCCCGCTCCGGCTCTGCGGCGGCAGCTGCACGCCCAGCCTCTGCGCCTGCGTCGCAAGCAGGGTAGGAGAGCGCGCAGGGGGCGTGAAGAGCCTAGGGCGCTTGCGCGGTGAGACGGACTAGTCCTGTAGCTCTGTGTGAAGAGGGGCTATGAGCGTCGGGCCGTCGACGAGACCCGCGCGGGGGGCGCCGTGCTTTGCCCCTCGCTGCCTGGGTTTACTTGGTACAGTCCGCGGCCCGAAGGAACAACAAGCTGAAGGGTTCGCGCGTGCGTGTGGGGGGCAGGAACGCTACTTATAAAAATGGGATGCGCTGGGGGTGGAGGGCGCTAGTTTGGACTGGATCCTGGGCCCGAGGCCTGCTTATTTGCATAATCCTAGCGCGGGACAATGAAAGGCCTCCAGAACTGGAAGGAGTGATTTGCATATTCCCCGAGGAGGCCTTACTCCTGAGCGCAGTGATTAGCATATGGCGGGGCAACCTGAGCAAAGCGCATGCGCGCAGGAACTGCAGACTAACGCGAAGTGGGTAACCTTGCTTTCGTTGGGGATCAGTTTGCATCCTGAGAGGGGCACGAGGGTCAGGACCCCTCCCAGCCAGGATAAATGTTTATTGATCTCCTAGGTGTCAGACCCTATGCTGGCAGATTCTATGGTTTCTGCAGTGAACCATACTCCTGTACTCAAGGCGCCCCAGTCGAAGGAGATACACACCTAATTAGACAACTACTACCCAGAAGGTCAGACCTGGAGTGAGGAACACAGGGGACTATGGGAGCCTAAGAGGCGCCTGTCCTGGCCTATGGTTCTAGAAAGGCTTCCAGGAGGTGGTGATCCTTAAGCCAAGTACGAATAGGAGCCAGCTAGAATGGGAATGGATCTGGCAGAGTGAACAAGCGCCAAGGCCCAGAGGCCAAAAAAAAAAAAAAAAAAGCGCATGGTTTGAGGAAGCAAGAGCAGCATAGTATGCCTAGAACCGAACTGGAGAGGGGAAATGGTCTTATAGACCACGTTAGAGTTGATCTATGACTACATTCCAGTCTTCCTGGAAGTGTCACATTCCGGCTTAAACTCCCAAAGGAATCCCATTAGGAAAAAAAGTCCAAAAATCTTTATCATGGCCTCAGGGCTATACAGCTGGTCTGGCCGTGCTTATCTTTCTGACCCCACCTACTTCCTCCTCCCTCCACTCCTGTCCAGCTCCACCTTAAGCCAAACTCTCTCTGCCATCTCGGGCCTTTGCTCTTGCCGTTCCCTCCGCCTGAAAATGCTTTTCCCTCTGACCTTTGAATACCTGCTCTTGTGCTCACCATTCATATCTTGGTACAGATGTCAATTTGAGAGGTTTTTCCTGATCTCTCCATAATAGCGCTTACACATATGACTGGAGTTACAGATAAATTGGGATTGGCCATGAGTCCTTGGTGGTTGTAACTGGCATGAAGAGTACATGGGGCTGGGCGCGGTGGCTCATGCCCGTAATCCCAACACTTTGGGAGGCCGAGGCGGGTGGATCACCTGAGGTCAGGAGCTTGAGACCAGTCTGGGCAACATGGTGAAACCTGCCTCTATTAAAAGTACAAAAATTAGCCAGAGGTGATGGGGGGTTGCCTGTAATCCCTGCTACTTGGGAGGCTGAGGCATGAGGATCACTTGAACCCTGGAGGCAGAGTCGAGATTGAGCCACTGCACTCCAGCCTGGGCCACCCAGCGAGACTCATCTCAAAAAAAAAAAAAAAAAAGTCTGGGCGTGGTGGCTCACGCCTGTAATCCCAGCACTTTGGGAGGCTGGGGCGGGCGGGTCACGAGGTCAGGAGATTGAGACCATCCTGGCTAACAAGGTGAAAACCCATCTCTATTAAACATACAAAAAAAAAAATTAGTCGGGTATGGTGGTGGCAGGCGCCTGTCGTCCCAGCTATTTGGGAGGCTGAGGCAGGAGAATGGCGTGAACGCGGGAGGCAGAGCTTGCAGTGAGCCGAGATCTCGCCACCGCACTCCAGCCTGGGCGACAGAGTGAGACTTCATCTCACACAAACAAAAAAAGTACATGGGACTTTATTGCCCCATCTACTCCTGTGGGTTTGAAGTTTTCCATAATGACAATGGCATACCACATTACCATACTCTGCATGTATATTAATAGTTCCTATCACAATCTGAACTTTCTTTGCTTCCTTGTTCTAAGTGTTTTCCTCATGAAAGCTTCATGAGGGTAAGAATGCAGTCGCCCTTTTTCATTTTGGGTTCTCAGTGCTTAGAGCAGGATCAGATTTCAGAGTAGTACAGAGCTGTCTTTAACACCTAACATTTGCCTGTTTTATTCACCATGGACTCTAGAACTTTGAGCAGCACCTGGCACGTTGTAAGAGGTTATTTTTTAAAGTTAGAATAATACATCTAAAAGGTACATGAATGAATGAGAGGCCTGGGATGCCAGACTAAAGAGCTTTGACTTGGTCTAGAGGTGATAGGGAGCTAGGCAAAGGTTTTGAGAGCTTAACTTTAATTCAAAGTTCCCTTGGAGACTAATGTCTGGGGTATGGGGAAGCCAGGGTAAGGGTCCGGGCCATGGAATGGGGTAGCTCAGTTGCTATCAAAAAGACAAGACTCCATGACTATTTGGCTGAAGAAGTGGCCAAACCCAGGTTTCTTGGGAGGTCGAGATACCCTCAATGAGGTCAGGACCTTCTCCTGGCCTATACTGTCCACCAGCAACCATCACACTCCCCCCTCCCCTCTCCCTTAGTTCTCCTCCCAATGGTACAACAGCAGGACAGACACACGGCCACCCCAAACACTTGTTCTCTCCTCAGTTTAATGGTGGTTAGTGAGATTGCCAAACCCCCTCCCCATTCCCCTCCCCGCCCCGTACAAAATGTGTGTGTGGTTTTTTGTTTTTTTGTTTTTTGTTTTTTTAACAAGAAAAAGGGGGCAAAAGCCAGGAATGGGGAGAGGGGGGTGCAATCTGATATTTTTCATACAGACTTTTGATTTTTTAATATATTATATATAAAACCATAAAGACCACGAATCCTCCCCAAACTCCTTTCCCCCTCCCCGGGGGGCCTGGAGGAGAGATGGGGAAGGCCCCCCCAGGAGTGGGTGGACAGAGAGACAAATATGGATGGGACAGACGTTGGGGGAGAAGGTAGAGAGAAGGGGAGCCCAGGAACCTGGGGAAGGGGGATTGGAGAAAAAGGTTGGGGCTGTCTCCCTCACTGCCCCCATCAAAGTCATGACACAAAGACACAGAATCCCTATTTCCACGCCCTCCCCCCACCCATCCCCCCACCGTGCAAACATGGCTTTGCAAAGAGGTGCCCAGAGCTCTGTGGAACTCTTACAATGGCTGGCATGGGGTCTAGGACCCCCAAAGAAATCTGTGTTCCCCTTCCCTGCCCACCCCACCCTTCCCAGAAACTGACCCCCTCCCCACAAGACCTGGTTTTGTAGCCTAGGGGCCCTGGCCTTCCCCCAGTTATCTTCCCCCAACCCAATCCCTACTGCCCTCCCTGGACTTGGGGGATCTGGACCTTTGGCCCCTGCCCTCTGGGGGACCCAGACCTCTGGGCCCTCACTTCTGGCCCTTGCAGAGACCAGGCATCCAACACCCCCATCCCTGCCCAAGTGTCTGAGGTGTTAGTGGTGGGGGGAGAAGCCCACCATCCCAGACTCTGGTAAATGTCTTTGCTGGTTCCTTGCAGCTGGCAGTGGGGGGGATAGGGTCAGATGAAGAATTCCTCTTTCCTCTTGTGTCCGTCGCTGCCGTTGAGGAAGGCTTCTCTTGCTTCTCCCTGTTCATCCAAGCCACTGGCTTCGTGGGTCAGATAGGAACCTGAGGGGGTGACAGACCCCCAGGGCAGGGAGGACATATTTGTGGACCCAGGAGTTGGACAGAAATATAGGGGAAGAGGGAGACAGACAAGGCAGATGCCAGACGAAGGAAGAGGGAGAAACCGAACCAAACACACAGGGAGAGGCAGAGAAAGAGGTAACAGCAGAATTAGGAAGACTCCAAAAGCTCACCAAAAGTGCCACCCTTATCCCTTCTGTTGGAGGTATTTCCTTGCTCTGCTCCCAGCGAATTCAGCAATTAGGAAAATAAATTGCTTTATTCAAATCCATGCTCTTTTTTTTCCCCCTACTTTTTTGTATTTTTAGTAGAAAAGGGGCTTCGCCATGGTGCCCAGGCTGGTCTCGAACTCCTGGTCTCTCAAGTGCTTTACCCACTTTGGCCTCCCAAAGTGCTGGGATTACAAGCGTGAGCCACCGCGCCCACCCACAAATCTATGCTTTTTATTCAGCTTCTAAATTCTACCCCTTTTCGGAGTATTGTGCCGAAAGCCCCTCTCCCTTTGTCATCTTGGCCCCAGGTGCAGGGGGATTTGGAATCCAGCGCCTAGGCTCCGCCCTCTCGTTACCCTGGCCCTAGGCCCCGCCTCTTTCCGAGCCCCACAACCAACCAACCGCAGAGTCCAGGCCCCGCCCCACTCACCCTTCTGCCGTACCGAGCACCAGACCATGCCCACTAGCACACATATGATCAGAAACACCAGCAGCGCCAGGATGCCGCCCACAATGGCATAGGGAACCGACGTCTGAGCCTCTACCACCGCACCAGGGTCTGCCAGAGGGACAGGGCACAGGGCAAGGTAATCAGAGGACGGTCCCAGTCTGGCCCCATCGCTGCGAAACTTTTAAGCCATTCTGCACACGTCTAACCGCGCCCTTTTATGTGCCACACCCCTCAAAAATTACTGCCACCTTGTAGTCTCTTTACAGATGCTTGTTGGTTTGTACACTGCCCTACCCCTCCCCTGAGTCATGTTGCATTTTCCTTTTCTTTTTCTTGTTTTCTTTTGCAGAGACGGGGGTCTCGCTATGTGGCCCAGACTGGTCTTAAACTCCTGGGCTCAAGCGATCCTCCGGCCTAGGCCTCCCAAAGTACTGGGATTAGAGGCGTGAGCGACCGCACCCGGCCATCCCTTTTCTTTTGACTCAAGTTTCTTCCTCCACTAAGAAACAAAGTCCAAGAAACAGGTCCAAGTCCCTTCCCACCTTGTCTAAAACGCTCCAAGTATTTAAAGTGCTGGGTTTCCAACTACTTCCAAATTTTCTGCCCCACCGTCATAGAGCTAAACACAGAACAGCTGTGTGCTAGAGCCCATTCCAACCACTTTACATATTTAGCTCACATCATCTTCACAACAACCTTGTTATATAGGTGCTATTGTTTATTTCCACTTTCCTGATGGGTTAACTGAGGCGCAGACAGGTTCGGTTATCTGCAATAGAATGCAGCCAACCCGAATTTGAGCCCCGCGGGCCAGTCTGGTCCCAAAACGACAAGAACTCTGTTGGCTGCCGAACCCCTGAGTTACGTGGCCTCTTTGCCCAAGCTCAGCCCCCGCCACCTGGCGCCCCGCCCCCGCCCTGAGCCCTGCCCGCAGCCCTGCCCTCACCGTAGACCACGAGTACGTAGAGCGCCCTCGCATGGCCGTGCTTATTGGACGCCTCACAAGTGTAGGTGCCGTTATCCGCGGATACCAGGCCGGGAAGCGTGAGCGTCTCTCCCACGGCCTCCGCCCTCTCCGGCAAAGACTCATTCCCGCGGTTCCAGCGGATCTGGTTTGGCCTGGGTGGGGATAAAGTATAGTGAAAGTTAGGAACCCAGGTGCCAGCACCCAATTCTGACTTGTCAAGAATATAGACATGCAACTGTCATCCCGCAGGGACCTCCAAATAAGAGGCTTCCTGCTATCTCTTTACTTTATGGAAAACCAACAGTCCTGGGCCTACTTCCACCCATCACCGAGGTCTCAGGAATTCTAGCCCAGGCTGATCATGGTGGCTCATGCCTGTAATCCCAGCACTTTAGGAGGCTGAGATGGGAGGATTGCTTAGGGCCAGCAGTTCCAGACCAGTCTGGGCAACATAGGGAGACCCCGTCACTACAATTAATAATAATAATAGTAATAATAATAATAATAATTAGCCCTCCCACGCCATTCCATCCTCAGCAACCAGGAGTCCGAGGCTGCACAGCTTCAGTACTGGGGAGTCCGAGCCTCCAGATTCCTCCTCCCTCAGGATCCAGGAGTCCAGGTCCCCAGCTCTCTCCTCCTTAGGACCCAGTTCAAGTCCCTGGTCCCTGTTCTTCCAGGTCCCCAGCGCTCACCTGGGGTTTCCCGTGACAGCACACGTCAACACCAGCGTGTCTCCCTCCCTCACCACAGCTTGGGAGGCATGAATCCGGGCCGTGGGGGAGTCTGCAAGGCAAAAGTAAGAAGGGAGAATAGTTTCCAAGCCATCACGCGGGACAAGGGGGACCCTCCCGGGTTGCGGGTGGCTGGCGTTGGGATCCCTTGGGTCCCGGCCCGCGGGGCACTTACACTGCACATCCAGCACGTACTGCGTCTGCTTGCTGTGTCCGGAGGGCAGCGCCTGGTTCTGCGCCTCGCAGATGATGATACCACCGTCGTCCTTACGGTCCACACGAAACCGCACTGTGCTTGCCACGCTCCAGACCTTGCCATTTTCCTGGCTGCTGCTCACTCCTGCCACACCCCGGCCAGACACTGTCAGGCTGCGATTTCGGCTTCATCCACCCACCCAAGCCAACCCAAAGCAGGCTATTTGCCAAGCTCCACCCCTTACCCACAGGCCCCGCCTCTTGTCCTCCAAGCTACGCCCCTCCCCTAACCAAGGCCACGTGCCTCCTCCCAAAGCTCTTCCCTCTTTCACGCTCATGCTTTCTCGTCTATCCATTTAATTGCTATATATATAAACATAAATCTATATATATACTTAGAGACGGGGTCTCACAATGCTGGCCAGGTTGAACTCCTGACCTCAAGCAATCCTCCCATCTCAGCCTCCCAAAGTGCTAGAACTACAGGCGTGAGCCACTGCGCTTGACATCGACCGCTACATACTGAATGTCCAGTGTCTGTGAAAACCTGTGGCTCCTCTCCACATATAACCACATATAACCTCTCCTAAGTCCCACCTCCTCCCCACCCCTCATCAGCACTTGGCCCAGGTTACCTTTCAGCTCCTTGCGGTCACGGTACCAACGCAAGGTGGCGGCCGGACGGGACCGCGGAACGAGGCAGCTGAGCTCCACCTCGCCGCCCTCTACCGCCTGCTCCCGGACCTCCACCACGGGATTCTCTGGGGCCACTGCCGCAGGAAGAAGGGAAGTAAGGGGTTAAAAAAGGCACGAACGTGGGTTCAAAGCAATCAAGCTGCCGTTTCCCAGTGACCAGAGGGAACCAGGGTCCCAGGTGGCAGGGGTCAAAGGGGAGAGGTCAGGAGCCAGATGCCCATCCAGGATGTTAAAAATAGTCTTGGTCTGAAAGTCTCAGGAGAAGAGAGAAGCAGAGAAGAAAGGAGGAGAGGATGCACCCGACAAGGGGGAGGGCGTTACCTAGTACCGTGAGCGTGGCAATCTGGTGGTGGGTGTCTTCTGTGTAGAGCTGGCAGAAATAGCCCCCCTCATCCTCCAGGCGGGCATCTGAGAGCCGGATCCGCACCCGGCGTGGGGAGAACTCCTCAAGCTGGAAACGCTCATCCTTCAAGGCTAGAGAGAGTGAGGGGGAAGGTGTGAATTTCGGGAGTCCTGGCCTCACAAGTCCCACCCATCCAACAAGAGCTTAGAGTCCAGCCCTCTGCCTCATTTCTCCAGCCATACCTATGAGTCTGAGGTGTCCAACTATTTACTCCCTTGAGAACCCAGCATTAGTCAAGTCCTCCTGCCTGCAGGACCAGCAGTCCAGGCCCCCAGCCCTTTCTTCTCCGAGACCCAGGAGACCAAACTCTCGGGTGTGTCCTCTTTCAGGACATGGGAGTCTGGGCCCCAGTCCTCTCTTCCTTTAAGACTCAGGAGTCTGGTCCCCAGCACTCACCACGGGTGCCATTGAAGAAGAGCGTCTGCCGGGCTGGGTTCTGGATGACAACTATGGACCCATCATACTGGTGCAGACGGCAGGTGATCTCAGCCACCCCGCCCTCAGCCACTGTCACGTTCTCTGTCTGTACTTCCTGTCCTGCCCCTGGACGATTAGACAAAAAGACAGGATAGCAGACTCACTGAAAGCTGCATTTCAATTTTTTCTTTCTCCCTCTTTCCCATCCAAACCTCCAATTCCTCTCTTTCCCCTCATTCATTTCATTGTACTGAACATTTCCTGCAGGCTAGAGTCCAGGACAGGGAGGAAATCTGCTCCCTACTCTAAAAGAGCTGCAGTCAAGATTTAGTAAAATATGCTCTAATGAGGGCAGCACAGGGCACATTAGGAGCCCAGAGCAAGGGGAGACTATTATAGAATTGCCTAGAGAGATGGGTAGCCAGAGAGGGCTCTGCAAGCAAGCTCCATTGGATCTGGATCTTAAAGAGTAAGCAGAAGGCTGGGCGCAGTGGCTCATGCCTGTAATCCCAGCACTTTGGGAGGCCGAGGCGGGCGGATCACAAGGTCAAGAGATAGAGACCATCCTGGCCAACATGGTGAAACCCCGTCTCTATTAAAAATACAAACAAACAAAAAAGTAGCTGGTTGTGGTGGCATGCACCTGTAGTCCCAGCTACTCAGGAGGCTGAGGCAGGGGAATCGTTTGAACCGGGGAGGCGGAAGTTGCAGTGAGCCGAGATTGAGCCACTGCGCCACTGCACTCCAGTCTGGGCAACAGAGCAAGACTCTGTCTCAAAAAAAAAAAAAAAAAAAAGAGTAAGCAGGAGTTCACAAGGTGTGGGAGACTGCTGTGTGTTCACCAAGCCTCATCTTTCACACCTGGGCACATATTGTAGCCCGTTTGCAAAGATGGCTGTAATATTCTCTTGTTCCTGGACGTGCCCTTTGCAAATTGATTTTGCCATTCCTCCCATTGAGAAAACACTCTGTCCCCCTACTAGTCTGGGTAAAACTTGCGAGTTGCTTTGACCAATAAAATTTGCTAGAAGTGATATTGAGCTTAGGCCTGAAGAGGCCTTGTAACTTCCACTCCTGCCCTAAGACTGTTACATGAAAATACCCAGACTAGTGTCTTTGCAGATGAACGATCACAGTGAAAGAGAAGCCCAGCCAGCAGCCAGCACCAACGGCCAGCTGTGTGAGTGAGGCCATCCTGGATCATCCAGCCCCAGCTGCCCCACCAGATGACAGCAGCCATACAAGTGACCCCAGTTGAGACCAATAAAAGATCTGCCCATCTGATACACCCCAAACTGCTGAACCCCAGAATCATGAACAAATAAGGTGGTGGTTGTTTTAAACTCCTAAGTTGTGGGTGATCTGTTCTCTGCTAAAGTTAACTGATACAATACAGAATTAGGCTATACTTCCCAGCATCCTTTATAGTTAGGTGGGGCCATGTGACCAATTCTGGCCAATGGGATGTAGGTGGAAGAGAAATACCTCTTGCAGCCTGACCCATCTCCCTCATAATCCTTCACACTGACTGAACAGAGAGGACTCCAGGGAGCCTAGAGGAGGGCAGGATCACAAGCCGGAAGGAACCTGGGTCTCTGACTGACTGTCCCCCATGACCTGCCTGTATAGGACTGTGATATGAGCAAGAAATATACCTTTTTGTTAAGTCATTGAGATTTCAGGGGTGTCTGTTACGGCGTTTAACCTACCCTGATTAATCCATCAGAAAAACAAGGTGGGGAATTAGAAAGGGGATGTTTCTAGCACCATCGGAGGAAAGAATTTAGGAAAACTGAAAGCCAAGACTAATCATCAGCATCACTATCATCATCTGTTGTCTTCAAAATAACAGTAACCCCCATAGCTAACAATTATTAGGTACTTGCAATGTTAGTCCCTGTGCTAAGGGCATTACCCATATAACTTACATTTAATCTTCACAATCCCTGTGTAAGGTAGGCATTATTAATAATAATAATAATAATAATATTGCTCTGTTTCCCAGGTTGGAGTGCAGTTGTGCGATCTCAGCTCACTGCAACTTCCACCTCCCAGGTTCAAGCGATTCTTCAGCCTCAGCCTCCCAAGTAGCTGGAATTGCAGGCATGCACCACCATGCTGGGCTAATTTTTGTTTTTAGTAGAGACAGAGTTTAGCCATATTGGCCAGGCTGGTCTCGAACTCCTGGCCTCAAGTGATCTGCCTGCCTCAGCCTCCCAAAGTCCTGGGATCACAGGTGCGAGCCACTGCGCCAGCCAATTATTATTATTTTTAATTTGAGAGAAGGTCAGGCTAGAGTGCAGTGGCACGCTCTCAGCTCACTGCAATGTCTGCCTCCCAGGCTCAAGTGATCCCACCTCAGCCTCCCCAGTAGCTGGAACTACAGGTGCACGCCATCACACCTGGCTAATTTTTTTTTGTTGTTGTTGTTGAGACAGAGTCTCGCTCTGTCGCCCAGGCTGGAGTGCAGTGGCCGGATCTCAGCTCACTGCAAGCTCCGCCTCCCGGGTTCACGCCATTCTCCTGCCTCAGCCTCCCGAGTAGCTGGGACTACAGGCGCCCGCCACCTCGCCTGGCTAGTTTTTTTTTTTTTTTTTTTTGTATTTTTTTAGTAGAGACGGGGTTTCACCGTGTTAGCCAGGATGGTCTCAATCTCCCGACCTCGTGATCCGCCCGTCTCGGCCTCCCAAAGTGCTGGGATTACAGGCTTGAGCCACCGCGCCCGGCCCACCTGGCTAATTTTTGTATTTTTTTAGAGACGGACTTTCGCAGTGTTGCCCAGGCTGGTCTCGAACTCGCAAACTCAAGTGAACTGCCTGCTTCGGCCTCCCAAAGTGCTGGGATTACAGGCTTGAGCCACTGCATCCTGCTCCCATTCCCATTTTATAGGTGAGAAAATTGGCCCACAGAGACGAAATGACTTGCCCAAGTTCACAGCCAAGAGTGGCAGCGCCAAAATCTGCGTCCAAATCTCTGATTCTGTATCCTGCATCTGTATATCCACTCCCGGCTGTCTGGATTAAGTGTCCGTCATTGGCAGGGGGTTGTGAGATCCACTTGTGATGGGCCTCAAATGCCAACCTAGGAGATTGACTTTCATCCTAAGGGCCGGTGAAGGTTTTGAAGCAGGAAAATGCCATGATTAAATCTGGCTGTTTGTCTTTAAGTGCTGGATAACTATCCATGTCTTTTATATTCAGGTTCAGGGTTGCATTCATTCAGGAGTATATCCTGAGTATCACATAGGTTTTCAGGGGCTGAGTAGTCAGAGATGAGTTAGATGGGGTCCCTGCCCTTTAAGACTTTGGGAAGGTAGAAACCAATCACTGTAATCAGAAGTGTTGCGTTCTCTGTAAGAGGATAGGTAACCTAATTTGGGAGTTGAGGGGTAGAAAAGATTATTTCTGGGGGATGGAGACAGAGACTTCTGGCTTCCTATTCTGACATCCATTTTTCCCTTTCTCCTCAGTAAAAGAAAAGAACACTGGTTGTATTTTATGGTTGCACTATGTCCAGCAGAAAAAGACATTTCTCAGTCTCCTTGCAGCAAGGTAAAACCATCTGATAACATTTTGTCCAGTTGGATACAGGCCAAAATTTTGCATGACAATTTTGGGAGGACTTCCTGAAACAGGTGGACAAACCCTTTTTTCTACTGAGTCACCTTTGTGCCGCCCGGAACTAGCAGTGTGATGCACGGAATTTAGGCAGCCATATTGAACCATGAGGACAAGGGCAGTGGGAATGGCGGAACCAAGAGCTGGAAGGTGCCTGAAGAGCGCTGTAACAGCCCTGGACTCCTACTTCTGGACTTCTTTGATGTTTGAGTGTAACACTTTGGGTATTTTTATTTTTAAAATTTATTTTAGAGATGAGGTCTCACTATGTTGCCCAGGCTGGACTCAAACTCTTATGCTCAAGCAGGCCTCCTGCCTCAGTTTCCTGAATAGCTGAAGCTATAGCACTTTGGGTATTTGAGCTACTATTTGAGGTTTATTTAGCACCTCCTGGAATATCAAGCTTAACGTGTCCAATCCTTGCCCCAGATATTTTCCTCCCCAAATTTTCTCAATCTCAATAAATGTCACCACCATTCACTTGGTTGCTCAGGTCAAACACCTAGAAATCATTCAAGTTCTCTCCCTTTCCCTCATCCCCAATATCCATTCCATCAGCAATATCTGTCCATTCTACCTCCAAGACATATCCCAGATCTCATCACCTTTGTCTGCCTCTCCTACCCTCACTCTCATCCAGCATCATCCATCCCTCACTTGGACTCTGCAAGAGGCTACTCGTGGGTCTCTCTGCATCCCTGTCTGCCTCCTCCAAGGCCCTTCTCCACCCAGTGGCCGGATGGATTTTTCAAAGAGGTAAATCAGATCAATTCATCTCTCTGCTTAAAACCCTCCAAGGGCTGCCCATAACATGTAGAGTAAAATAGAGACCCCTTCCCGGGGACTTCAAGGTGCTTATGGCCTGGCCCCTCTCTGACTTCACTTCACTCTGGGCTCGCTAGCCTTGCTGTCCCTCAAACATGCTGAGCTTGTTCCCCCAACAGGGCCTTTTCCCTTTTCTTCCTTCTGCCTAGAATATTCTTCTCCCCACCTCCCAACCCCCATCTTCCCAGGGCTGACTCCTGTTCCCATTTGGGTCTCAAATCATATCAGTACCTTCTCAGAGAGGCCTTCCCTCTCTGCTCATCCCTTCACCTTTAGAACACTCTCTTTTCTTTTAAGAGACAAAGTCAGCCTGGTGCAGTGGCTCATGCCTGTAATCCCAGCACTTTGGGAGGCCAAGGCGGGCACATCACCTGAGATCAGGTGTTCAAGACCAGCCTGGCCAACATGGCAAAACCCCACCTCTACTAAAAAATACAAAAATTAGCCAGGCATGGTGGTGCACACCTGTAGCCCTGGCTACTCAGGAGGCTGAGGCAGAACTGCTTGAACCCAGGAGGCAGAGGTTTCAGTGAGCTGAGATCAAGCCACTGTACTTCAACCTGGGTGACAGAGTGAGACTCCGTCTCAAAAAAAAAGAGAGAGAGAGAGACAGGTTATTGCCCTGTTGCCCAGGCTGGAGTGCAGTGGGGTGCAATCATGGCTCACCATAGCCTCGAACTGCCTCATCCTCCCACCTCAGCCTCCCAAGTAGCTGGGACTACAGGCTCCTCCCACCACACTTGGCTAATTTTTGTATTTTTTTTATGGAGACAGAGATTCTCTGTTGCCCAGGCTGGTCTCCAACTCCCGGGCTCAAGGGATCCTCCTGCCTCAGCTTCCCAAAGTGCTGGGATTACAGGCGTGAGCCACTGCGCCTGGCCCAAAACACTTGCTATTTCCTCACCATTGCTTTATTTCTTCTACAAAGATTTCACTGGAATTATCAGATTAATTTGCTTATTTGTTTACTGTCTGTTTGTCGTCCATGACTGGAATATATATTCTAGGAAGGCAGGAATATAATCCACTGGGTTTACTGCTGCACCCCTAGTACCTAGAAGAGTGCTTGGCACCTGATAAGTGCCTGGGGAACTTGCTGCATGAATTACATGTGTCAGATGGGATGTTTGTCTTCTTTCTTTTCTTTTCTTTCTTTCCTTCCTTCCTTCCTTCCTTCCTTCCTTCCTTCCTTCCTTCCTTTTCTTTCTTCTTTCTTTCTCTTTCTTTCTTTCTCTTTCTTTCTTTTTTTTTTTTTTTGAGACTGAGTCTGGCTCTGTCGCCCAGGCTGGAGTGCGGTGGCCGGATCTCAGCTCACTGCAAGCTCCGCCTCCCGGGTTCACGCCATTCTCCTGCCTCAGCCTCCCGAGTAGCTGGGACCACAGGCGCCCGCCACTTCGCCCGGCTAGTTTTT
>NC_037687.1:36231012-36241777 GCF_003255815.1 Theropithecus gelada | reverse complement strand
GCCGCCGCCGCCGCCGCCGCTCGCTCCCGGCCCGGCACCTGCACCGCCCGCGCCGCCCGCCCCGCCCCCCGCGCCCCGCCCCCTGCCCGCCCGGGGGCGGGGCGCCGAGGCCGGGGCGGGGCCGGGGCCGGGGAGGGGAGGGGAAGACGGAGGAGAGGCTCGGAGACAATGGGGGGGACGGCACGGTGGGGGAACGGTGCGGGGTGCGAGCGCCGGAGAGGAGAGGGGTGAGGAGGGCGGGAAGGGGTGCGCAGGAGGGCGACAGCGTCGTGGGAGCAGGTGGGGGATCTGGGTGAGCGCGGGAAACGGGGGGTGTTGGGTAAGGGTGCTGCGTGCGGGCCCAGGTGCTGCGCGCGAGGTTGCAGAGTTGCTGGCATGCAGGGTGCGTGCGCTGCGCGGAGGGGAGGGTGGCAGGGAGTTGCTGGAGGCAGTGAGAGGGTGGGAGCGTGGGCGTCGTGGGGTGCGGTGTGTGCGAAGGGAGAGCGTGGCCAGCGTGACGGGAGAGCGTAAGGGAGGGAGTGCGACGTGGGAAAGGTGAGTGTGAGAGGCGTGCTGCGGGCAGGTGGGTGTCTGGAGTCTAGCGAGAGGCTGTGAGCTGAGCCGCCGGGATAGGGGAGGCTTCAGCGGGAGGTCCACAGGGTCTGGAGGTCGAGGCAGGTCAAGGATCTCCCAGGGCAGGGCGAGGCTGGGCCTCAGGAGTGGGGCGGGGTTAGTTCCCTCCTTCCCTCTCTCCTGTCCTGACCTGAAAACCCCGTGTTTCCGCGTCATTCCCCGGGAGGGGCCCCCCGAAAGTGAACTAACTGGAAGGAAGCCTGAATCGTGGGTCCCAGGAGGGAGACGCTCCTGTGAACACCTTCCAGACTCTGGCGTCCCCTTTCCTCCCTGCTGTCTTCCTGCCCCAGCCTCTCACCCTCTCTCTGCGTGTATTTGCCTCTGCCCTTCCTCTCTTCCCATCTTTGAGGCTGACTCATCCCTCCAGACTTAGATCCCTTCTCCCTCCTGGGAGTGGGTTTCCCTGAGCCCACTTCTGTGACACCCTGTAAACCTGATGCGGGATCATTACCTATGGAACCCAAAAAGAGTGAGAAACCATGGAAAGAAGACCTCGACCTCTCTCATGCCCATTTGTCAGGTAAACTGAGGTCCAGAAGTGCCAGTTATGAACATCTTTCCTTCCCCCTCCCGCCCAGACGGAGTCTCGCTCTGTTGCCCAGACTGGAGTGCAGTGGCACAATCCCGACTCACTGCAACCTCTGCCTCCCGGGTTCAAGCGATTCTCCTGCCTCGGCTTCCCGAGTAGCTGAGATTAGCCCGCCACCACACCTGGCTAATTTTTATACTTTTAGTAGAGATGGGATTTTGCCGTGCTGGCCAGGCTGGTCTTGAACTCCTGACCTCAGGTGATCCACCTGTGTGGGCCTCCCAAAGTGTTGGGATTACAGGCCTGAGCCACCATGCCAGGCTGAAAATCCTTACTTTTTATTCCTACTAAAAAATTTTACATCCAGGCCCACAAGGGACTTCAGCTTCACACACCCTTCACACACCTTTTCTGTCCTCAGTGCCCAGCTTCCAGTATCCTTTCTGACCTCAAGACCAAAGCTACCATCAACCCTTGTGTCCCAGGACCATGGCTCCCAGCGTCCTCTCTTTCCTCAAGGTCCTAGCTCCCATCAACTCCTGTGTCCTCAGGACCATGGCTTCCAGCATCCTGTCTGTCCCTTGGGTGCAAGCTCCCATCAACCCCTGTGAAGCAGGACCATGGCTCCCAGCATCCTCTCTGTTCTCAGGGTCCAAGCTCCTATCAACTCCTGCGTCCCCAGGACGGTGGATCCCAGTGTCCTCTCTGTCCTCAGAGCCCAAGCTTCTAACTGTCCCTGTGTCCCCAGATCCATAACCCCGAGCAACTTCCTTCTGTTTCAGTCCTCAGCTTCCCAGCTTCTGTAGACTGGGGAAAAGATAGTCTCTAATCCTCCTTCCAGGGCTCACATTATGTGACTTTTGCTAGATGGGAGAGGATGTTTGACCTGCCTTTGGGATACTGGTTCAAGGGGTAACTAGTAGTTGTCTTTTCCTGCAGGAGCCAATAGGCCCCCTCACTCAGGACTCTGACAGATGTCTCCTGCTCCAACTGAAGGGGAACCTTGGGAGATGTTGGTTTGGTTCTCACCTGTCATCCTTAAGTCCCACCATTCCATATGAAGACATCATGAGAGTAGTGGTCCTGACAGGCGCATTGGCTCACGCCTGTAATCCCAGCACTTTGGGAGGCCAAGGCGGGCCAATCACTTGAGGTCAGGAGTTTGAGATTAGCCTGGCCAACATGGTGAAACCCTGTCTTTTCTAAAAAAAAAAAAAATTAGCCAGGTGTGGTGGCACGTGCCTGTAATCTCAGCTACTCGGAAGGCTGAGGCAAAATAATCCCTTGAACCTGGGAGGCAGACGTTGCAGTGAGCTGAGATCATGCCACTGCACTCCAATCTGGGTGACAGAGAGAGACTCAGTCTGAATAATATTAATAATAATAAATAGAATAGAGGTCCTGTCCCCATCCTACTCCAGGGTACCCTGTCCATTAGGGATTTAGTGCAAGTGACAGCAAGTCCAACCCAACTGGTTTGAGAGAAAGAGAACTGGTTCACACATAACAAAAAGTCCCTGTATGGTTGGCTTTGGCAAGGTCTGTCAATCTCTGTCCTAAGGATGCATGGCTCCCCTCCTGTAGCAAGATGGCTGGCAGATACCCCTGGGGCCAGATTCACATTTGGGGTGATTAAGATTCTGCAAGAGAGAGACAACCTTTATTTCACACAGCTTTTCAATTGTTTTCTGTCCCTGGTGAGACTCGGAGACCTAGCTCTTGCTTGGTTTCTAAACTTTCAATAACACCGTTTTTGCTTAAGTCAGCACAAACAGATTTTATTTCTTGCAACCAAAGATTCCTGAACAAAAACTTCAGAGTCATTAACAATGAGGTCCTGATCACAAGCTATGGTATAGGACATGAGAAATTTGTCACTAGCCTCAATATCTGCTGGAGGGCATCATGGAATAAGTATTTCTATCCTCTGATCCCCACTGTAGGGCATCATGGGATATATAATCCTAACCTTCAATCTCTGCCGTAGGGTTTCATAGGCAATGCAGTCCTAGCCTCAATATGTTGTAGGGAATTATGGGAAAGGTGAAATTATCCTCAATTATAATATGGAGTATCTCCGAAAATGTCATTTTAGCCTCATCTCTGCTGTAGGGCATCATGGGAGATATACTTCTGGTCTAATTTTTGTTGTAAGTTGCCATAGAAGATGCAGTCTTTCCTTTCCTTCCTTCCCTTTTTTCTTTTCTTTCTTTCCTTTCTTTTCCTTTTTTTTTTTTTTTTTATGTAGAGACAGGGTTTCTTGCTATGCTGCCCAGGCTGGTCCTGAACTTCTGGGCTCAAGCAATTCTCCTGTCTTGGCCTCCCAAAGTGCTGGGATTACAGGCATGAGCCATTGCACTCAGTCCCTTCTCTCCTTTCTTTCGTCATCACCTGCCATGTTCCAGGCACTAGGAATAAATTACCAAGTAAATAAAAGGCCTTGCCTTCCATGGCAATTATAATGGGGAAAGTTAGCTAAAAACAAATAAAAATTACTGTTCCATTTAACCATCGCTGAATAACAAAATACCCCAGAACGTAGTGGTGTGAAACAACAACCTTTTAATTTTATGATTCTGTGAGTCAGGAATTGGAACAGGATTGGTGAATATCTGCTTCATGATGAACTGGGGCCAAAAATGAACCAGCTGGAACAGCTGGAGATGGAGGGGAGGGGCACCAAGGGCCATATATCTAAGGCTGGTGGTTGGTATTGTGGATTTTGAATAGTGTCCCCCAACTAAAATATATGTTGAAATTCTAGCCCCTGGTATCTGTACATGTGAGCTTATTTGGAAATAAAGTCTTTGCAAATGTAATTTACTTTTTTGTTTGTTTGCTTGCTTGAGACTGAGTCTTGCTGTATCACCCAGGCCAGAGTGCAGTGGCATGATCTCGGCTCACTGCAACCTTCACCTCCTGGGTTCAAGCGATTCTCCTGCTTCAGCCTCCCAAGTAGCTGGGATTACAGGCATGTGTCACCATGCCCAGCTAATTTTTGTATTTTCAGTAGAGACGGGGTTTCACCATGTTGGCCAGGATGGTCTCGAACTCCTGACTTCAAGCGATCTGCCCACCTCAGCCTTCCCAAAGTGCTGGGATTACAGGCTCCCTGCCCAGATGTGATTAACTTCTAATCGCTAGTATCTTTGCATGTGACTTTATTTGGAAATAAAGTGTTTTTTTGTTTGTTTTTTGAGACAGAGTTTCACTCTGTGGCTCAGGCTGGAGTTCAGTGGTACAATCTTAGCTCACTGAAACCTCTGCCTCCTAGGTTCAAGCGATCCTCCCACCTCAGTCTCCTGAGTCACTGGGACCACAGGCAAGCGCCACCACACCTGGCTAATTTTTGCAGTTTTTGTAGAGATGGGGTTTTGCCATGTTGCTCAGGCAGTCTCCAATTGCCACCCTCAAGCAATTCATCCGCCTCGGCCTCCCAGAGTGCTGGAATTATAGGTGTGAGCCATGGCGCTTGGCCAGAAAGTCTTTGCAGATTTAGTTAAATTAATGACTAAATGATTCCATGCTGAGTTAGAGTGGGCTCTAAATCCAATGATTGATATGGGGTTATAAGGAGAGATATTTGAAGACATAATCACACTTCTAGGGAAGGTAGCCATGGGAAGACAGAGGGAGGGATTACAGGGATGCAGCTACAAGGCAAGGAATGGCAGAGATTGCTGGCAGTCCCTCAGAAGCAAAGGAGAGGAAAGGAAGGGTTCTTCCCCCGAGACTTTCTAATTTTTCTTTTTTTTTTTTGAGACCGCATCTCACTGTTGTCAGCCCCAGCTGGAGTGCAATGGTGTGATTTCGGCTCACTGCAACCTCTGCCTCCCAGGTTCCAGCAATTCTCCTGCCTCAGCCTCCGGAGTAACTGAGATCACAAGTGCCTGCCACCATGCCTGGCTAGTTTTTGCATTTTTAGTAGAGATAGAGTTTCACCCTGTTGGCCAGGCTGGTCTCGAACTCCTGACCTCAGGTGATCCCCCCGCCTCCGCCTCCCAAAGTGCTGGGATTACAGGTGTCAGCCCCGGAGACTTTAAAAGCATGGCTCTTCCCCTGACACTTTAAAAGCTTGGCTCTTCCCCTGAGACTTCAACACCTTGGTTTTGGACATTTAGCGTTCAGAACTGTGGGAGAACAAGTTTCTAGTGTGTGTGTGTGTGTGTGTTTTCATTTTATTTTATTTATTTATTTTTTTTAGACAGAGTCTCATTCTGTTGCCTAGGCTGGAGTGCAGTGGTTCAATCTCGGCTCATTGCAACCTCTGCTTCTTGGATTCAAGCGATTCTCATGCCTCAGCCTCCCAAGTAGCTGGGATTACAGAGGAGCACCACCGCAGCCAGCTATTTTTTTACTTTTTATTTTTTAGACTTTTAGTAGAGACAGGGCTTCACTGTGTTGGCTAAGCTGGTCTCAAATTCCTGGCCTCAAGTGATATACCTGACTTGGCCTCCCAAAGTGCTGGGTTTATAGGTGTGAGCCACCACACCTGGCCTAAGTTTCTGTGTGTGTTTTTTTTTTCTTTTGAGACGGAGTCTCGCTCTGTTTCCCAGGCTGGAGTGTAGTGGCGTGATCTCGGCTCACTGCAAGCTCTGCCTCCCGGGTTCACGCCATTCTCGTGCCTCATCCTCCTGAGTAGCTGGGACTACAGGTGCCCGCCACCATGCCCGGTTAATTTTTTGTATTTTTACTAGAGACAGAGTTTCACCGTGTTAGCCAGGATGGTCTCAATCGCCTGACCTTGTGATCCGCCCGCCTCAGCCTCCCGAAGTGCTGGGATTACAGGCATGAGCCACTGTGCCTGGCCGAGTTTCTGTGGTTTTAAGCCACCTTGTTTGTAAGATTTATGTGTGTGTGTTTTAAATTTTTTATTTTAAATTATTATGGATACATAATAGTTGTGTATATTTATAGGACATATGTAACGTGGTTTTGGGTTTTAGTGTTTTGTTTTGTTTTTTTTTTTTGAGACAGACTCTGGCTCTGTTGCCCAGGCTGGAGTGCAGTGGTGAGATCATGGCTCACTGCATCCTTGACCTCCTGGGCTCAAGTGATCCTTCTGACTCAGCCTCCCATGTAGCTAAGACTATAGGCATGCCCCACCACATCCAGCCAATTTTTTTTTTTTTTTTTTTTTTAGTAGAGATGAGGTCTCACTGTGTTGCACAGGCTGATCTTGAACTCCTGAGCTCAAGAGATCTTCCTTTCTCACCCTCCCAAAGTGCTAGGACTACAGGCGTGAGCCACTGTGCCTGTCCTTCCGTGATGTTTTGATATGGGCACACAATGTGTTAGTTTATAAAGTTTGTAATAATTTATCACAGGCTGCCATAGGAAACTAATATAGCTGAGTTTCCTGGTTCTTCTCTATATCACATCTGCTGGGGCTACATGTCCAAGATGGCTTCTTCACCCACTTGTCTGATGCCTGGGCTGAGATGGCTGAAACATCTGGGGCTCTATCTCCACATAGCATTTATACGTGAGTAGCCTGGGCTTCCTTACAGCATGGCAGTCTCAGGGCAGTAGTACTTTTACATGGCAACCAGTTTCGCCAGAGTGAGCGTTCTAAGATTCAGAAAGTGAGAAATGACAGTTTCTTAAAGCTTGATTCCAGAACACAGCACAGCAAAACTTCCACCACATTCTACTGGTCAAAGCAGTCACAGAGTCACTCATATTCAAGAGGCAGAAGTACAGACCTCACCTCTTTAAGCCACCACAATGACAGGTGGTGATATGTGATTAGAGAAAGCCCTAAACAAGGACCTTGTCCCTCACCTACCCCCAAATACCAGGAAAAAGACGTCTTTTTTTTTTCTTTTTTTTTTTTTTTTTGAGATAGGGTCTCACTGTGTCATGCTGTGGTGTGATTTTGGTTCACTGCAACCTCCTCCTCCTGGGTTCAAGTGATTCTCCTGCCTCAGCCTTCCGAGTAGCTGGAATTACAGGCACCCACCACCTTACCCGGTTAATTTTTGTTAATTTTGGTAGAGACAGGGTTTTGCCATATTGGCCAGGCTGGTCTGAAACTCCTGACCTCGAGTGATCTGCCGACCTTGGCCTCTCAAAGTGCTGGGATTACAGGCGTGAGCCACCACAGCCAGCCGAAGATGTCTTATTTTTTTTTCTTCATTAGCCACAAGGCTTGATGGGGAATGTAATTTTTGTCTCCATGGGTTGCCTTAGCAAATGATGGGAAGAAACATGAATTTTTCAATGTTATGCTCCTAGAGTGCCATTGAAATGGTAGTTCTGGCTCTTTTTCTGACAGTCCTGAGGCATCCTGGAAAATAGAGCCCAGCCTTTATCCCGTCCCCAGCACATCAGGGGAAGTGCACTCCTGTCCTTATTCCTCACTGCAGTGCATGCAGGGAGTTCTGGCCATCAGATTATCTTCTATCCGTCTCCTGTCCCAAAGTACACTGGGAAATGTGGGAATGTCTCCTTAGAACAACAAAATAGTTGCAATCTTTGAAGTTTAGGAGACTAGAAGGTTAGTGTTCAGTGTGTGAGCTGGAAGGTTGCATTTGTAAGAATTAAAGAAAGAGGAGGCCAGGCGCAGTGGCTCATGCCTGTAATCCTAGCACTTTGGGAGACCTACGTGGGCAGATCACCTGAGGTCGGGAGTTTGAGACCAGCCTGACCAACATGGAGAAACCCCGTCTCTACTAAAAACACAAAATTAGCCAGGTATGGTGGTGCATGCCTGTAATCCCACCTACTTGGGAGGCTGAGGCAGAAGAATTGCTTGAACCGGGAAGCAGAGGTTGTGGTGAGCCAAGATTGTGTCAGTGCACTTCAGCCTGGGCAACAAAAGTGAAACTTCATCTCAAAGAGAAGAAAAAGAAAACGAAACAGGAAAGAAACATGAAATGTGGCTTGACAGTGAAGGACAGGTTTATTTTAGAGAAAACAAACCTGAGAGGGGCTTTTGGCTGAGTTAAGTTAGAGAGCCCCCCCTTTTTTTTTCAGACTAAGGATATTTAGGGGTTTTGGAAGGGGGCGCTTATCATAGGTCCGGAATGTTTTTATGTGAGGAAAAGTTTATCGCGGGGTTAGAAAGTCTCTGGTCAGAGGGGAGGCTACTGGGGGTTGGCATGTTTTTGGTCAGAAAGGGGTTTATCTTAGAGTTGGAATGTTTCTGGTTATGCTGACATTAGCCATTAGGCTGATGTTTTGGGGCTGGATTTAGCTGATTTTTAATCAAGGGGATCTAAGAATGGTGGTGTTTGTTCAAGATGGTGATGCTCCTGCTCTGTCAGCATTTGGAGTCCAGAAATAGATGTGGAGGCAGCCCCCATAAGGACTTCCAAGGTAGGCAGGGGCCTCAAACATGACCCTTGATTCCAGGAGCCTGTGGAAAGGTGTCCCCCACCATTTATCCTCCCAGAGATAGACACTACAAAGAAGGGCAGACCTCGCCTTGTTCACTGGTACAAAATCTTTATTTAAGTATAAAATAAATAATATGAATATTAATTAATAACGACAACACAACAGCGGCAACAATATTAATAACAAGAGCTCTCCCATTGGCCCATGGCCTTCCTCCAGCTTTTCTCTTCTGCTTCGCACAACTTTGTGATAGGTGTTTTCACAGCTGGCAAAACTGAGGCTCAGAGAGGTCAGCACACTGGCCTGAGGTCACACAGCAAGTCTGTAGGGCTGGAGCCAAGGGAAGGGCAAGGGGTCCCCTGGATCCAGCCAGGGCAGAGAGGGGGGTTTCAGGTTTAGGTCCAGAGGAGAGTGCCTCCCCACAGTCTGGCAGTCATTAACAGAGTGATGGTGAGGCTGAGATGGGCAGGGCCAGGCTGGGGAGCAGCCCCCTTGCGGTAGTGGACATCCAGGACTGGGTGGTTACAGCCACTTTCAGTACAGCAGGAGACATTGATGTGATTCATGCTGAAGGCGTCACCCAGGTGGGCACGTTGGCACATTGAGGCAGTTACACAGCCTCTTACCATATAGCTTTGGTTTTTCGGTTCTGAGGAAAGAGAAGACGGAGTGAGACTTCCAGCTCCTGGGCCCAGGACTGGAATTCTCCAGTAGGTGACCTGCCACCTTGCAGTGGGCGCCACCTTCACTACCACCTAGAAAAAGCAGCAGTTCTCAGGGCCAGGTGCGGTGGCTCATGCCTGTAATCTCAACACCTTGGGAAGCCAAGGAAAGAGGATAGCTTGACCCCAGGAGTTCCAGACCAGCCTGGACAACATACCAAAACTCTGTCTCTACAAACATAAAGTAAAAAAGCTGTAGTCCCAGCTACTTGGGAGGCTGAGATGAGAGGATCACTTGAGCCCAGGAGATGGAGGCTGCGGTGAGTTATGATCACGCCACTGCACTTCAGCCTCGGCAACAGAGTGAGACCCTGTCTCAAAGAACAAGCAAAAAAAGAGGAAGAAAGGAAGGGAGGGAAGGGAAGGGAAGGGGAGAGGAAGGGGAGGGGAGGGGAGGGAGGGGAGGGGGGAGGGAGAGAGAGAAGGAGGGAAAGAGAGAGAGGAAGGAAAGGAAGAAAGAGAGAGAAAGAAAGAGGAAGGAAAGGAAGCAAGGAAGGAAGGAAGGAAGGAAGGAAGGAAGGAAGGAAGGAAGGAAGGAAAGAAGGAAGGAAGGGAGAGGAAAGGAAGCGAGCAGCGGTTCTTAAAGTGTGGCTCAGGGACCCCTGAGACCCTTTCAGGAGATCTGTGAAATCAAAATGATTCTCATGATAATACTAAAACATGGCTTTTTCACTCTCATGTGTACAATGGACTTTTCTAAAAACTCCAGGACATGTGATATTGCAACAGACTGAAAGCAGAAGCTTCCATGAGGACCCAGCTGTCTTCTATTAAGCTGGACATTAAAGAGATGTGATGTACAACACAGCAAAATCATGCCAGTTTTCTCTCTCTTTTTTTTTTTTTTTAAGATGGAGTCTCACTCTGTTGCCCAGGCTGGAGTGCAGTGGCACGATCTTGGCTCACTGCAACCTCCGCCTCCCGGGTTCAAGCAATTCTGCCTTAGTCTCCCTAGTAGCTGGGACTACAGGCGCGCGCCAGCACGCCCGGCTAATTTTTGTATTTTTAGTAGAGACAGGGTTTCACCACATGGCCAGGCTGGTCTCGAACTCCTGACCTCATGATCTGCCCACCTGGGCCTCCCAAAGTGCTGGGATTACAGGCGTGAGCCCCCATGTCTGGCTGTCATTACATTTTTTCTTTGGAAACTATAGTCATTTTTCATTAAAATGTTATTTATGTTAATGTGTAATGAGTTTTTATTGTTATAAGATGAATTCATAAATAAACCTTTAAAGATTTCTCAGTTTTGGCTGGGCACGGTGGCTCACACCTGTAATCCCAGAACTTTGAGAGGCTGAGGTGGGCAGGTCATGAGGTCAGGAGATCGAGACCATCCTGGCCAACATGGTGAAACCCCGTCTTTACTAAAATTACAAAAATTAGCTGGGCATGGTGGTGCTTGCCTGTAATCCCAGCTACTCAGGAGGCTGAGGCAGGAGAATCACTTGAACCCAGGAGGCAGAGGTTGCAGTGAGCCGAGATCGCACCACTGAATTCCAGCCTGGCGACAGAGCAAGACTCCATTTCAAAAAAAAAAAAAAAAAAATTCTCAGTTTTT
>NC_037687.1:36226664-36230976 GCF_003255815.1 Theropithecus gelada | reverse complement strand
AAAAAAAAAAAAAAAAAAAAATTCTCAGTTTTATTTTTATTTATTTATTTATTTATTTATTTATTTATTTATTTGAGATGGAGTTTCGCTCTTGTTGCCCAGGCTGGAGTGCAATGGCACGATATTGGCTCACTGCAACCTCTGCCTCCCGGGTTCAAGCGATTCTCCTGCCTCTGCCTCCCGAATAGCTGGGATTACAGGCAGGCGCCACCACGCTCGGCTAATTTCGTATTTTTAGTAGAGGCGGGGTTTCTCCATGTTGGTCAGGCTAGTCTTGAACTCCTGACCTCAGGTGATCCACCTGCCTCAGCTTCCCAAAGTGCTAGGATTATAGGCGTGAGCCACTGCACCTGGTTCCCAGTTTTATTTTTAATGTGGCATTTATCTATAGAAATTGCTGACATAAACAATAAACAACAATTTTTTTTTTAGACAAAGTCTCACTGTGTCATCCAGGCTGGAGTGCAGCGGGTTGATCCCCACTCACTGCAACCTCCTCCTCCTGGGTTCAAGTGATTCTCATGCCTCAGCTTCCTGGGTGGCTGGAGTTACAGGTGTGGGCCGTCACTATACGCAGATAATTTTGCTATTTTTTTGTACAGACAGGGTTTCACCATGTTGGCCAGGCTGCTCTCATACTCCCAACCTCAGGTGGTCCTCCACCTCGCCCTCCCAAAGTGCTGGGATTACAGGCGTGAGCCACCACACCTGGCTAACAATAATTTTTAAGAGCATAAATAAGTTGAGACCAAAAAGTTTGAGAACCACTGGAATACAAAGATCTTTCCAGGACACCACAAGATAAAAGCCTAAGCTGTCTTCAGCAGATCCCCACAACCCATAAGAAATCTTGCCACCAAAGAATTCCATTTTTCTTTCCCTTTTTCTTTTTGCAGAAATGGGGGTCTTGCTATGTTGCCCAGGCTGGTCTCAAACTCCTGGCCTCAAGACATCCTCTGGCCTCAGCCTCCCAAAGTGCTGAGAGTACAGGCTTCAGCCACCGCATCCAGCCAGAATTCCACTTTTCTATGGCAAAAATGTCCGCATCCTGATGGACAAGTCCTAATTCCTTACAACAATATTCACCCACCTGAAGGAAATCCCACCTTTTCCACAGGGAGACCCACCACAGTTAAGTCCAGCTTAACTGGAAGTCAATCTCTTGCAGAACTCTTCACCCGCAATAAGTGTTCCCTCCCAGCCTCGGAGAGGGCCTCACCGTAAGTGCCGGTGGCTACCAGACATTGATTCATGGGGCCTCGGCAGTCAATGAGGAAAGTCTCTTCAGAGGAGCATCCGTGGGTGCTGTTCCCCTTGCAGCTGTAACACTGGTGGCCATTCTGTGGCAGAGTTTCAAGCTCCAGGACTTAGGAGAAGACCAGAGACACAGAGACCAAGAAAATTAGTGCTTGGATCCCCACTTCCTTGAATGACCTCCCCAGGACTCCCACTCCGAGCCAGAGATGTCATGGAGCCACCTTGTGGTCAGGCGTCTGAATGGCATTTGGAGCGGGATGGTTTTTGAGTGCTTAAGAGAAACCGCAACTTTCAACTCCCCCAGCCCCATTTCTGGCCAGGCACTGTGCTGGGTGCTGGGTAAGCAACTATGTAAGATGAAACCGTCCTTGCCCTCACAGAAGTTACAATTTATTTATTTATTTTTGATACAGAGTCTCACTTTGTTGCCCAGGCTGGAGTGCAGTGGCGCAGTTGTAGCTCACTGCAGCCTCGACCATCCCAGCTCAAGAGATACTTCCACATCAGCCTTCTGAGTAGCTGGGACTACAGGCATGCACCACCATGCCCGGCCGATTTTTCTATTTTTTGTAGAGATGGGGTTTTGACACGTTGCTCAGCTGGTCTCAAACTCCTGGGATCAAGGAATCTGCCTGCCTCAGCCTCCCAATGTTCTGGGATTACAGATGTGAGCCACTGTACCTGGTCAGAACTTGCAAGTTATTACTATTATTATTACTAAAAAAATTCTTTGAGATGGGGTCTTGCTATGTTGCCCAGGCTTGTCTCAAACTCCTGGCCTCAGGTGATCTTCCCACCTCCGCCTCCAAAAGTGCTGAGATTACAGGTGTGAGCCACTGTGCCCAGCCAGAATTTACAATTTAGAGCTACGCTTCCCAATCTGGTAGCCACTGGCCACATGTGGTTGTTTACATTTAAATAAATTAATATTAAACCAAATCTTAAAATTCAGTTAGCATTTCAAGTGCTCACTGACCACATACAGTGGTGGCTGTAATATCGGACAGGACAGATATGGAACATTTCCATCTGTTGACAGTTGCTGGGTAATAGAGACAGGGATCTAGATTACACTGGAGGGCAGGGACAGTGAAAGCATCCCTGAAGATGATACATGAAAGCTGAGGCCTAATGGATGAGAAGTTGCCAGCAGGGTGAACTCTTGGGGAAGGCGTGTTCCAACGGAGGATACTGCATATGCAAGGTCTATGAGGCCAGATGGGTTTTGGTGGTTATGGAAGCCAAATGAACGTCAGCACAGTGGCTCATGCCTGTAATCCCAGCACTTGGGGAGGCTGAGGCAGGAGAATAGCTTGAATCTGGGAAACGGAGGTTGCAGTGAGCCAGGATCACTCCACTGCACTCCAGCCTGGCTGACAGAGTGAGACTCCATCAGAAAAGAGAGGGGGAGGAAGGAAGGAAGGAAGGAAGGAAGGAAGGAAGGAAGGAAGGGAGGGAGGGAGGGAGGGAGGGAGGGAGGGAAAAAGAAAGAGAAATAAAGAAAGAGAAAGAAAGAAGAAAAAAAGAAACTAAATGAAGGTCAGGCACAGTGGCTCATGCCTGTAATCCCAGCACTTGGGGAGGCCGAGGCAGGAGAATCGCTTGAACCTGGGAGGCGGAGGTTGCAGTGAGCCCAAATCGCGCCACTGCACTCCAGCCTGGCTGACAGAGCAAGACTCCATCAGAAAGAAAGAAAGAGAGAAAGAGAGAAAGAGAGAAAGAGAGAGAGAGAGAAAGAAAGAAAAAAGAAAGAGAGAGAGAGAGGGAGGGAGGGAGGAAGGAAGGAAGGAGAAAGAAGGGAGGGAGGGAGGAAAGAGAAAGGAGGGAGGAAGGAAGGAAAGAAAGAGAAAGAGAAAGAAAGGAAAGGAAAGGAAAAAGGAAAAAGGAAAAAGGAAAAAGGAAAGGAAAGGAAGGTGAGGCACAGTGGCTCATGCCTGTAATCCCAGCACTTGGGGAGGCGGAGGCAGGAGAATCGCTTGAACCTGGGAGGCAGAGTTTGCAGTGAGCCAAGTTCGCTCCACTGCACTCCAGCCTGGCTGACAGAGCGAGACTCCATCTCAAAAGAAAAAAAAAAGAAGAAAAAGAAACTAAATGAAGGTCAGGCACAGTGGCTCATGCTTGTTATCCCAGCACTTTGGGAGGTCAAGGCAGAAGGATTGCTTGAGCCTGGGAGTTTGATACCAGCCCGGGAAACATAGTGAGACCCCATCTCTACAAAGGTTTTAAAATTTAGCTGGGTGCGGCTGGGCGCGGTGGCTCACACCTGTAATCCCAGCACTTTTGGAGGCGAGGCGGGCGGATCACAAGGTCAGGAGATCGAGACCATCCTGGCTAACACGGTGAAACCCTGTCTCTACTAAAAATACAAAAAAATTAGCCGGGTGTGGTGGCGGGTGCCTGTAGACCCAGCTACTCCAATGGCTTAGGTGGGAGGAACTCCTGAGCCCAGGAGTTTGAGGCTGCATCGAGCCATGATCATGCCAGTGCACTCCAGCCTGGGTGACAGAGCGAGACCCTGTCTCCCCCATACCCCTCCCCCGCAAAAATCGCTCGCTGCTGGGTTGAACCTTGGCTGTATGGTGGCAGGAGTGGAAGCAGGGAGACCAGAGGAGAGGTCATTGCAACAACCTAAGCAAGAAGTCAGCGTGGCTCAGCCCAGGTGGTGGCAGTGGAGGTGGGGAGGAGTGGGAAAATTTGAAAGACACAAAAAAGACAGGAAGCTCAGGTCTTGGCAAGGGCTGATAGACAGTATCATTGAATTCTTACAAAATTCTTCTTTTGAAGAAAAGCCCAGGCCGGGCGCGGTGGCTCAAGCCTGTAATCCCAGCACTTTGGGAGGCCGAGACAGGCGGATCACAAGGTCACAAGATCGAGACCATCCTGGCTAACACGGTGAAACCCCGTCTCTACTAAAAAATACAAAAAACTAGCCGGGCGAGGTGGCGGGCGCCTGTAGTCCCAGCTACTTGGGAGGCTGAGGCAGGAGAATGGCGTGAACCCGGGAGGCGGAGCTTGCAGTGAGCTGAGATCCGGCCACTGCACTCCAGCCTGGGCG
>NC_037687.1:36114777-36226327 GCF_003255815.1 Theropithecus gelada | reverse complement strand
AAAAGCCTGGCCGGGCACAATTGCTCATGCCTGTTATCCCAGCACTTTGTGAGGCCAAGGCAGCCAGATCACTTGAGGTCAGGAGTTTGAGACCAGCCTGGCCAAAATGGTGAAACCCCTATCTCTACTAAAAATACAAAACTTAGCTGAGCGTGGTGGTGGGCACCTGTAATCCTAGCTACTCAGGAGGCTGAAGCAGGAGAATCGTGAACTCGTGAGCAAAGGTTACAGTGAGTGGAGATCAATCCATTGCACTCCAGCCTGGGCAACAGAGTGAGATTCCATCTCAAAAAAAAAAAAAAAAAAAAAAAAAAAAAAAAGGCCTGATACTGCCATTTTTCAGAAAAGGAAACAGAGGCCCCAGAGAGGAGTCGATTGCCGGAGAGTGACTGCGCAGCTGTCTGCCTGAGTGCATGCTCCTGCCCAACCCCAGGCCTTGCCTGTGTCTCCCGTTCCTTACTTGGGCCCTCGTTGCATTTGGTGGTGTTGCAACACTTCAGGAAGTGGAAGGTGTCGTTGTTGTGGAAACCACTGGAGCCTGGGCAGCCGGGAAGGTAGCCACAGCCTCGGAGGTGGCGGTCATCCTTTGGACGCCCTGTGGGGGCCAGGGAACAGAGGTCAGATGTCAGATTGTGAATGAGGGACTAAGATGGGATTTGTCCGCAATAGCAGGCATTCAACCATTCACTACTTCACCCTTCATCATAGGACCCTCATTTTATCTAGGACAGTCATAGATCTTGTCAAAAACTACATATTCCAGCCTCTCTAGGTACAGTCATGTGATGAAGTTCGGACCAATGTGATATAAATAGAAGTGCTTTCTGGGACTTCCAGAAAGGAGAACACTTACAAAAGGAGCAGTGCCCCCTTTTTTGTTCCTTCTTTCCTTCTTCCTCCTTCCTGGAACTTAGATGTGAGACCCGGAGCTCCAGCAGCCATTTTGGACTATGAGGCATTTTGAGAATGGAAGTGATGTGTAAGAAACAAGAAGGTGGCTGGGCATGGTGGCTCATGCTAGCAATCCCAGCACTTTGGGAGGCTGAGGCAGGTGGATCACAAGGTCAGGAGTTCGAAACCAGCCTGACCAACATGGTGAAACCCTGTCTCTACTAAAAATGCAAAAATTAGCCAGACGTAGTGATGCACATCTGTAATCCCAGCTACTCAGGAGGCTGAAACAGGAGAATTGTTTGAACCTGGGAGGCGGAGGTTGCAGCAAGCCGAGATCATGCCATTGCACTCCAGCTGGGCGACAGAGAGCGAGACTCCGTCTCAAAAAAAAAAAAAAAGAAAAAAAAAGAAACAAGAAGGCATCTGGGTTCTTGGTGACTCTGGAACTGTCCTCGTGGCCCTGGACCTCTTGTGTATGAGAGAACTTCGTCCCTTGCTGACATCCCTGTTACTCTGGAGTTGTTAAGTACAGTCTTGGGGAGGAGCAGAGCAGGGAGGAGGAGTTGCTGGCAGGTTGGGGCTCACCTTCTTCACCCTCCTGGATCCAGTGGGTCACCACATCCAGGCACTGTTCTTCAGGGCTGCGGCATTGCAGGCTCTGGTGCCGGCCCCTCTCACAGCTCATGTCTGATGAGCCACAGGAAATGCATTCAAGGTAACGGCTTCGGGAAAAGGTGACAGACCGGCCTGTTTGGAAGAGGGGGAGGGGAGTGAGACTCCATGGGGACAGTCCTGGAGCCCCAGCTCTGCAAGGACTCACTGGGCATCAATTCCTCCTTATCCCACCCTGTAGCCAGTTACTGAGCCCTGTCTATTCTGTCTGCTGAATCTTTCTAGAATCCACGCCCTCCTTTCCAGCCCCATGGACCAGTCCAGCTCAGACCTCCTTCAACTCCAGCTACCTCCCTAGCCTCTGGGTTTCCATTCTTGTCACCCCCTACTCACCCCAGTGCAGCATTTCCACATGGCCCTAGAAGTATATTTCTTTCCCGTTGTTTTTTTTTTTTTTTTCTTATGAGACAGAGTCTCACTCCATCACCCAGGCTGGAACGCAGTGGCGCCATCTTGGCTCACTGCAACCTCCACTCCCTGGGTTCAAGTGATTCTCCTTAGCCTCCCGAGTAACTGTGACTACAGGCGTGCACCACCACGCTGGGCTAATTTTTGTATTTTTAGTAGAGACGGTAGTAGAGCTGGTCTCGAACTCCTGACCTCAAGTGATCTACCTGCCTCAGCCTTCCAAACTGCTGGGATTACAGGCATGCGCCACCGCATCCGGGCCCTTAGAAGGGTATTTCTAATACTCATATTTGACCCTGTCTCTTCTCTCCTCAAGACTCTTCCATAGCTCCCTACTGCCCTCAAAATAAAATCCAAGATCTCTCATCCTGGCTAACACAGTAAAACCCCGTCTCTACTAAAAATACAAAATAATTAGCCGGGCGTGGTGGCGGCCCTATAGTCCCAGCTACTCAGGAGGCTGAGGCAGGAGAATGGCGTGAACCCGGGAGGCGGAGCTTGCAGTGAGCTGAGATCTGGCCATTGCACTCCAGCCTGGGCGACAGAGCGAGACTCCGTCTCAAAAAAATAAATAAATAAATAAATAAATAAATAAATAAAATAAAATCCAAGATCCTCAGCATGGGATTCAAAGCCCATCAAATACTGAGGCCCGAGCACCTCTCCTGCCTCGTCTCCCTCCACTACACCCTCAGACTCTACTCCACACTGACTTCCCACAGTCCGCGGCTACACATGTTGCCTGCCATCCAGGCCTTTGCATATGCCGTTGTCTCTGTCTAGAACACCTTTCCTTTGCTCTCTGCCTTCCCTAACTCCTACTCATTCTTCAGGTGTCAGCTCCAATTTTACCTCCTCTGGGAAGCCTTTCCTGATCCACCAGGCTGGAGCAGCTCCCACACACCCCTGGACTCCCGCATCCCACTCTGGGTGGTCACTGTCTGGTGACAGGTATGTCTCCTCTACTGGACTGTGAGCTCCAGGAGGGCAGGGCCAGGGGCTGTCTTGATCACTATTGTGTCCCAGCACCACCTGGCACAGGGCCAGGGACAGATAAGATATTCAATACATATTTGTGAAATGAATTAATGAATGAGGAATTACTTAAAACCCTTCTATTGTTCTCTGTGGTAGCCTGTCTCCAAAATGGCCCCCAATAATCTCTGCTCCCTGGTATTCATGCCCTTAAAGAATAGGGCTGGCTGGGTGCAGCGGCTCATGCCTGTAATCCCAGCACTTTGGGAGGCCAAGGTGGGAGGATTGCTTGAGTCCGGGAGTTTGAGGTCAGTCTGGGCAACATAGCAGGACTCTGTCTTTAAATTAAAAACAAAAAAAGAAAAAAGAAAAAAGAATAAGGATGCCCTATGTAGTCAACTGGATATTACGGAAATGATGGTGTGTGCCTTCTGTGGCTAGATCATAGAACACATGGCAATTTCTGCTTGGCTGTCTCTCTTGGGTCATCTTTTCTGGGAGAAGCAGCAGCCATGTTGTGAGGACACTCAAGTAGCACCATGGGGAAGTTCATGTGGCAGAACTGAGGCCTGTGCCAAAGCCATGGGAGGGGAGCATTCATGTGAGTGAAGCTACCTTGGGAGCCTTCAGATGATTGTAACCCCAGCTGACATCTTGACTGCAGGCTCATGAAGGATCCTAAGCCAGAACCACCTAGCTAAGCCACTCCAGGGTTTTTGACCTTCAGAAACTTTGTAAAATAATGCATGCTTATTTTATTGCTGCAATCTGTAATGCAGCAATAGAGAATAGATAAGCAATCGATAATACACTACCTAATTGTCCCGGGAATCAAAGACTCACTTGGCTGATTCCTGATCACTTTGCCTTTTGCACGAACCTTGCGGTGTTGGCCAACTGGATCCGTTACTTTTCCCTGGAAACACCAGAGTCATTCCTCTGCCCAGCCCTTGGCTCACACCATTTCCCATACTTGGCATGCCCTCCCTGTCCTGACCCAAGACACATCTAAGCTGAGTCCAAGCCAAGTCTTAAAAAAGTGAGAGGACCATGTCAGCCAAGGCTCTCAACTGGCAGGCCGCTAGCTGTAATTAGGCGAATCATTTGCATCCAAAGCCCAATCATCCCCCTCAAAGAAAAATAACTACAAGGCCACCCATGTCTTCTCATACAAACTTCCATGAAAATGAAAACACAAATTCTCATCATTGCCAAAATAGCTGTTCACACCTAGAACGCCTTTTCCTTGTGCCCTACTTTCTCTAACTCCTACTCATTCTTCAGCTGTCATCTTCAATTTTACTTCCTCTAGGAAGCCCTCCCTGACCCGTCAGCCTGGAACAGGTACCTGCTCTGAGCTCCCACTGCCCCCTGAATTCCCCATTTCTGGTTCTGCCCACTCTGGGTGGTCACTCACGGGTCTCCTGTGTGAACTCTTTTTATGCCACTCTTCTAAATGCCAATGATCCTCAGGGCTATTTTCTTTTCTTTTCTTTTCTTTTTTTGAGATAGAGTCTTGCTGTGTCCCCACGGCTGGAGTGCAGTGGCACAATCATGGCTCACTGCCACCTCGACCTCCCTAAGCTCAGGTGATTCTCCCATCTCAGCCTACTGAGTAGCTGGGACTATAGGCGTGTGCCAGTACACCTGGCTAATTTTTGTATTTTTTGTAGAGACAAGGTCTTGCGATGTTACCCAGGCTAGTCTCGAACTCCTGGACTCCAATGATCCTCTCGCTTTGGCCTCCCAAAGTGCTGGGATTACAGACGTGAGTACTGTACCTGGCCAGGGCTCTGATTTAAGCCCTTTTTATTTCTCACAGTATAGACTCTTTCATGGGGTAAATATTGAAATGACTTCATTTCCATCTATCTGCTCATCACTCACAAATCTCTCTCTAGTCCAGGCTTCTCTCTGAGCTCCAGACCTGTACATGCAACTGTCTCTTCAAGGCCCCATGGCTATACCTCAAACACCTGTCCCAGACAGAACTCCCCATCTTCTCCCACAACTGCTCTTTTTCTTGAAGTCCACGCGTCCAAGGCGGCCCCATCCAGTCCCTAGGGCGGAACCTGGCAGACCCCTTGGTCTTCCACATCTGTGGATCAATCCACATGCTTCTACTGTTCCATCTTCTAGCTCTTTAATCCTTTTGCTCTGCTGTTTCTGACCTCTATCAAGCATAACTGCAGAGTTCTTCATTTGAGTCACTGTTCTATATTTTCTGTTGGACTCTTAAAAAATGGATTCCTTGGCCGGGTGCGGTGGTTCATGCCTGTAATCCCAGCACTTTGGGAGGCCAAGGCGGGTGGATCACGAGGTCAAGAGATTGAGACCATCCTGGCCAACATGGTGAAACCCTGTCTCTACTAAAACACAAAAATTAGCCAGACATGGTGGCAGGTGCCTGTAGTCCCAGCTACTTAGAAGGCTGAGGCAGGAGAATTGCTTGAACCCGGGAGGCGGAAGCTGCAGTGAGCCGAGATCATGCCACTGTACTCTAGCCTGGCAACAGAGTAAGACTCCGTCTCCAAAAAAAAAAAAAGGATTCCAGGTGTTAAAATGTGCCCATTCTTCTGTTTTCCTGAATATATTGATTGTAGCAATTTTCATGTTTCCTATAATCCAATATCTGAATCACTACAATTCTGTTTCTATAGTTGGATTTTTCTCTTAGTTTCTGGTCAATTGGTCCTTTTTATTTTCTTCAGGATACCTTGTAAGATTTTGTTGTTGTTGTTTATTTTTTGTTTTGTTTTGTTTTGAGGCAGAGTCTTGCCCTCTCGCCCAGGCTTGAGTGCAATGGTGCGATCTCAGCTCACTGCAACCTCCTTATCCCGGGTTCAAGCGATTCTCCTGCCTCAGCCTCCCAAGTAGCTGGTATTACAGGCGTGCGCCACCATACTCGGCTAATTTTTTTTTTTTTTGTATCTTTAGTAGAGAAGGGGTTTCACCATGTTGGCCAGGCTGGTCTTGAACTTCTGACCTCCTGATTCGCCCACCTCGGCCTCCCAAAGTGTTGGGATTAGAGGTGTGAGCCACCATGCCCATTCTGTTTTTTTTTTTTTAAGATGGGGTCTTTCTACATTGTCCAGGCTGGTGTGCAGTGGCTATTCATAGGCATAATCCTGCTACTGATCAGCACAGGAGTTTTGACCTGCTCCATTTCTGAGCTGGGCTGCTCCAACCCCTCCTTAGACAACCTGGTAGTCCCCTGCTCCTGGGAGATCAACATATTGATGCCAAACTTAGTTCAGACACCCTATTGATATAGCACATTACAGCCCAGAACTCTCAGGCTGAAGTAATCCTTCCAAGTAGCTGGGATTAGAGACGCATGCCACCATGCCTCGCTATCTTGTACATTTTGATCAGATGCCAGACATTATAGATAAAAATCTGTCAAGGGCCTAAACGATGTTTTCTTCTTCCACAGAGAGTCAGGTTTTCATTCCTGTCAAGTATTGGACCTAGCTTGTTTAGGGCTCTTCTATTTCACTTTGGCCCTTACCCCTAGGGTGGTCTTAGGGGGAAAGCCTGAGATGCTTACCAAGGCCTCTCCAGCTTGGCAACCTGTGTCCCCAGCATCACATGTCTGCTGGAAGCCTTGTTCGCTTTTGTAGCTTCCCAGTTGCTATTTTTCTCTTCCAAGTTTCTTGGACTCTCACCCTGTGCATGTACAGCTTGCCAATGACTTGAGGGAGATTTGTTTGCAGGTTGGGAACTCCCTTTTCTGTGGTCCCATCCATTCCAGGATTTTAACTTTCATCTTCCAGACATTCTGGCAGCCCCAAACTCCAACCTCCGTCTTCTCAGTCTAGCGACTCTTTCTGTCTGGGCTCTATTTCCCTTCCACAGCAGCAGATTGGCAAGTGCACTCCGGGAAAAAGCCAGGTTGTCTGTGGAACCCACATTTTATGCTTCCCTTATTTCAGAGGTTGTAGTGCCTCAAGTTTCTCCTTTCTTTCTTTCTTTTTGAAACGGAGTCTTGCTCTGTCGCCCAGGCTGGAGTGCAGTCGTGTGATCTTGGCTCACTGTAACCTCTCCCTCCCAGGTTCAAGCAATTCTTGTGCCCCAGCCACCCAAGTAGCTGGGACTACAGGCATGTGCCACCACACCTGGCTAACTTTTGTATTTTTAGTAGAGACGAGGTTTTGCCATGTTGCCCAGACTGGTTTTGAACTCATGAGCTCAAGCAATTCACCTGCCTTGGTGTCCCAAAGTGCTGGGATTACAGGCGTGAGCCACTTCGCCCGGCCAAGTTTCTCCTTTCATTTGCTGCTCTCCAGTGACTTCTAATCATTGTTTATTATTTGTCCAGCATTTGTAACTGTCATTGGCAGAAGGGTTGGTCTGATACAAGTCACTCCATCATGACCAGAATTGCAGGTCCCCTCCCACATTTAATCTACCACTAAGGCCTGCTTCTAAATAGCTCTTTTTTGGCTTTTGTTGAGACAGGGTTTTTCTCTGCCGCCCAGGCTGGAGTGCAGCGGTGTGATCACTGCAGCCTCCAGCTCCTGGGCTCAAGCAATCCTCCTGCCTCGGCCTTCCAAAGTGCTGGGATTACAGATGTGCGCCACTGTGCCTAGCCTGAACAGCTCTTAAATCTATCCACTTCTCTTCCTCTGCATATCTGACACCCTAGTCCTGCTGCCCTCTTCTCCACCTGGACAACCTCACCCACGCCCGGGTTGGTTTCCTGTCATCTACTCTTGCTTCCTTTCAATCTATCTTCTGTCCTGAGGTCAGAATAATTTGTTAAAAATATAAATGAGGGCTGGGTGCAGTGGCTCAAGTCTGTAATCCCAGCACTTTGGAAGGCTGAGGCGGGCAAGTCACGAGGTCAAGAGTTCAAGACCAGCCTGGCCAACACGGTGAAACCCCATCTCTACTAAAAATACAAAAAAATTAGCCGGGCGTGGTGGCGGGTGCCTATAGTCCCAGTTACTTGTTAGGCTGAGGCAGGAGAATCGCCTGAACCTGGGAGACAGAGGTTGCAGTGAGCTGAGATCGCACCATTGCCCTCTAGCCTGGGCAAAAACAGAGAAACTCCGTCTCAAAAAAAAATAACAATAAATAAATGTGATCATTACATTCGCTGTTTAAAACCTTCTGTGATGCCCCAGTGCTCCCAGGACGACGTCTAGAAGCCCCTGTGTAACATGCTCCTGCCAAGCTTTCCAGCTCATCTTGCCCCACTGTTTCCTTCATCCAGCCACACTGCTTTTGGCCACCTTTGTATCTGTTGCTCCCTCTGCTGGACTGCTGGAAAACCCTTTCCACTGTCTTTTTTTTTGTTTTTTTTTTTTTAACAGGATCTCGCTCTGTCACCCAGGCTGGGCTTATTGCACGATCATAGCTTATTGCAGCCTCCACCACCTGAGCTAAAGTGATCCTCCTGCCTCAACCTCCCAAGGAGCTGGGATCACAGGCATATGCCATCACGTCTGGCTAATTTTTGTATTTTTTGTAGAGTCATGTTGCCTAGGCTGCTCTGGAACTCCTGGGCTGAAACAGTCCTCCCACCTGGGCCTCCCAAAGTGTTGGGATTACAGGCATGAGCCACCGCACCCGGCCTCCACTGGCTGTTTAATAGTCTGATTCCTACTCATCCTTCAAGATCCAGCTTAGCTATTGCTTCCCCTAGGAAACCTTCCCTGACCTGAGTCAGGTATCTCCTCTGGGGTCCCACAGCCCCTACTCTTCCCTCATCCCAGCCCTGAACCCTCTGCCTGTGTTTCCCCCTTCCTAGCCCAGACTAATCTATTAGGTTGGTGCAAAAGTAACTGCGGTTTCTGCTGTTGCTTTTAATGGCAAAAGCCGCAATTACTTTTGCATTAACCTAATAGTCACTGTCTGGTGATGGGTCTGTCACCCCTATACACACACACACACACACACACACACACACACACACACACACACAGGACTGTGAGTCCCATGGAGTCAGGCAGTGTGGGGAAAAGAGACACAGTAACAGGCTGATCTCTCTTTCTTTTCCCCACAAGGCAGGGCACAAGGCTGTCTTGGTCCCTGCTGTGTCCCCAGCATCATATAAGTACTGAGTGCAGTTTAACCAACTATTCAAGTTGCCACAAGCAGGATACAATGGCATTATAAATGGGGATGAGGCCGGGCGCAGTGGCTCACGCTTATAATTCCAGCACTTTGGGAGGCTGAGGCGGGTGGATCACCTGAGGTCGGGAGTTCAAGATCAGCTTGACCAACATGGAGAAACCTCGTCTCTACTAAAAGTACAAAATTAGCCGGGCGTGGTGGCGCATGCTTGTAATCCCAGCTACTTGTGAGGATGAGGCAGGAGAATCGCTTGAACCCGGGAGGTGGAGGTTGCGGTGAGCTGAGATCGTGGCATTGCACTCCAGCCTGGGCAATAAGAGTGAAATTCCATCTCAAAAAAAAATAAAAAGAAAAGAAAAGAAATAGGGAGGATATAGGTATCTCAGTTATTAGATTACTGAATTGACAGCTGCTGCTCCAAGCTCCTGGTGGACCCCGACCACTCCCAACTCTCTCCCCAGGACCCTTCCTGTCCCTGTGACCCATCATGGAAAGGGGTAACACCAGGCCCAGCAGGGGACTCCAGGAGTTTGTCGCGGCACTCATCAATATTTTTAAATATTTTCACTATCATCTCTGATTGAATGCACTACTTAGACCCAAGTATTGGTGCTTTCCTTAAGCGCATCTCACCGAGACAGGACGCCCACATCCTCTCTTGTCACTTCCTCAAAACAAACATCTGATTTGGCCCCGCCAACAGATTAGTGTTTGAGGACAGGATGGATGAAAACCAGGCAGAATCAGGAAGAGTGAAGAACAAAGAAAACCCAGTGCAAACTCAGCCCTCTGCTCACTGCCGTCACCATGACTAGACTGGCCTTACCCTATTTCCTTCCTCACTAGGTCCAGAAAGAGGAATCTCTTTCACAGATGGATCCATGCACTGTGGACCCATTCCTTCCCCACCCTTCCCGTCCTGTGGGAATTTAGGAGAATTTGACCTTTTCTAAGTCTTTTTCTTAAAATGATCAGAGCCTGAAGCCATGGAATTTGACAAAGGTGCTTATGGATATTTCTTTCTCTCTCTCTCTTTCTTTCTTTTCTTTCTTTCAGACAGGGTTTATGTCTCTTTCTATGTTTCTCTTTCTTTCTCCTTCCTTCCTTCCTTTTTCTCTTTCTTTCTTTCTCTTCTTTCTCTCTTCTTTCTCTCTCTCTTTTTCTTTCTTTCTTTCTTTTTCTTTCTTTCTCCTTCCTTTTTTCTTTTCTTCTTTGTGTCCCTTCCTTCCCTTCTCTCTTTCTTTCTCTTCCTTTCTCTCTTTCTGTCTCTCTTTCTTTCTTTCTTCTTTCCTTTCTGACAGGGTCTCACTCTGTTGCCCAGGCTGGAGTGCAATGGCATGATCACAGCTCACTACAGCCTTGATCTGCCAGGCTCAAGTAATCCTTCCACCTTAGCCTCCTGAATAGCTAGGACTACAAGTGTGTACCGCTATGTCCGGCTACCTTTTGTTTATTTTTTGCAGAAACTGGGTCTCACTATGTTGCCCAGGCTGGTCTTAAACTCCTGGGCTCAAGCAGTTCTCCCGCCTTGGTCTCGCAAAGTGCTTGGATTACAGGTGTGAGCCACCACATCCAGCCTGTTATGGACATTTCTTCACATTTTTTTTTTTCACTGCCCAAGCCAGAGACCATCTATTGCAGAGGATTCTCCCAGCCTACTGTGGCCCATTTAATCCTCCCCTCTTTTGACTTCCCTTAAGAACATCAAGTCTTTGCTTGAATCCTGGCCCCTCAGCATCTATTGCTTGGACCATCTCCCATCCCAATGGATTGGGTAGGACCATCTCCTGCCCAGTCAGACGGACAAACATCACTGAGACGTCTCATCTATGTCTCATGCACGCGTGTGAGCTTAAGGGCAGAGTTGCAAGTTATACCTAACAACCACACATACAAACATGCTGGATGGGGATTGGGTTAAGGATGAAAGTAATTGTGTCATTGGGGTGGGGATTTGGATAGTCTGAGATGGGGATGGGGTTGATTTGGGGATGGGGCTGGAACTGTGTTTGGAACAGGGCTGAGTTTGAGTTGGGAACAGTGTTGGGGTAACATGAAGTCGGGGATAGGATTGAAGGTGAAGCTGAGTTGGGGTTGGATATTGGGTCAAGAATGGGTTGGGGATGGGGCTGAGCTAGAGATGGGTTGGGTTGGGGTTGGGACTTGGATAAGGCATGGAGTTGGGGTTCGGCTAATGTAAAGTTAAGAGTAGGATTGGGATGATGATGAGGTTGAGCTGGACATGGCTTGGGGCTGGGGATGGCAAGGGCTGCCGTACTCACCAGAGTTGCCCTGGTTGCACAAGTCTAACCCACACACAACCTCGGTAAGGCTGGTGATCTTCAAGCCAGTCCGATAGCTCATGGTCCTATTGGTCTTCTCTGAGTGGGTACAGCTTTTCTCCACCAGCTCCAGCTCTTCCCCTTCTGCAAAGAGGGGATCTTCATTACCACAGAGGCTCCTCTCAGCCCAACCAGTCTCTGACAGTCCTGGTCTCAAGGTCACCCGCTCCCAGGGCTGATTTTTGGTAGGCCTCTTCTCTTGTTTGAGTCCAACTCTGTCTTTTTCTAGAGTTAACCTTGACTCTACCCCCATTCCAACAAGGAGCCTGCTCTATTTTATTTTAATTAATTTTTTTTTTTCTTTTTCCGGGAGACAGGGTCTTGCTCTGTCACCCAGGCTGGAGTGCAGTCGCAAGATCTCAGCTCACTACAACCTCTGCCTCATGGATTCAGGCGATTCTCCTGCCTCAGCCTCCCAAGCAGCTGGGACTACAGGCACATGCCATCACACTTGGCTAATAATTAATTAATGTTTTAAGAGACAAGGTATCGGCCAGGTGTGGTGGCTCATGCCTGTAATCCCAGCACTGGGAAGCCAAGGTGGGCAGATCACGAGGTCAGAAGATCGAGATCATCCTGGCTAACACAGTGAAACCCCGTCTTTACCAAAATGTTTTTTGCATTTTGCAAAAATGCAAAAAACACCAGGTGTGGTGGCGGGCACCTGTAGTCCCAGTTACCTGGGAGGCTGAAACAGAAGAATCACTTGAACACGGGAGGCAGAGGTTGCAGTGAGCTGAGACTGCACCACCGCACTCCAGCCTGGGCGACAGATTGAGACTCCATCTCAAAAAAAAAAAAAAAAAAAAAAGAAAAGAAAAGAAAAAAAAGAGACAGGGTCTCACTCTGTCACTCAGGCTGGAGTGCAGTGGTGCAATCATAGCTCACTGCAACCTTGACCTCCCAGGCTCAAGCAATCCTGCCTCCTCAGCCTCCCGAGTAGCTGGGACTACAGGCGCCCGCCACCACGCCCGGCTAATTTTTTTTTTTTTAATTTTTAGTAGAGACGGGGTTTCACCAAGTTAACCAGGATGGTCTCGATCTCCTGACCTCGTGATCCACCTGCCTCGGCCTCCCAAAGTGCTGGGATTACAGGCGTGAGCCACCGTGCCTGGCCCCATTATGTAATTATTACCACAGTGTCTTCTGCTGCTGACTTGCTGACTGACTTAAAGTCATTTCCATTTTCTTCTTTTCTTTCTTTCTCCCCTTCCTTCCTTCCTCCCTCCTCTCTCCCTCCCTTCCTCCCTTCCTTTCTCTTTCTTTCCTTTCTTCCCTTCCCTTCCTCTTTCTCTCTCTCTCTCTTTCTTTCTTTTTTTCTTGAGATGGAGTTTCGCTCTTGTCGCCTAGGCTGGAGTGCAATGGCATGATCTCAGCTCACTGTAACCTCCGCCTCCCGGGTTCTAGCAATTCTCCTGCCTCAGCCTCTCGAGTAGCTGGGATAACTGGCACCCAACACCACACCTGGCTAATTTTTGTATTTTTTAGTAGAGACAGGGTTTCACCATGTTGGCCAGGCTGGTCCTGAACTCCTGACCTCAGGTAATCCACCTGCCTCAGCCTCCCAAAGTGCTGGGATTACAGGCATGAGCCACCACGCCCGGCCCACATTTCTCTCTTTCGTTCATTTTTTTGGCAGGGTCTCACTCTGTTGCCCAGGCCAGAGTGCAGTAGCATGATCTCAGCTCACTGCGACCTCCGCCTCCCAGGTTCAAGCAATTCTCCTGTCTCAGCCTCCTGAGTAGCTGAGATTACAAGTGCGTGCCACCACACCTGGCTAATTTTTCCTTTTTTTTTTTCTGTAGAGACGGGTGTTTCACCATGTTGGCCAGGCTGGTCTTGAACTCCTGACCTCAAGCAATTCATCTGCCTCTGCCTCCCAAAGTGCTGGGAATACAGGTGTGAGCCAGTGCCCGGCCTGTTTCCAATTTTCCATGTCACAAACATTGCTGCTAAGAACATTCTTATACATGTATCCCTGGGTATATGTGGCCAAGGTTCTTTGGCATTTCTGCATGCCGAGGAGTTGAGCTGTAGCATATGCTAATCTTCTTCTGGACTAGATATTGCCAAATCGCTCTAGGTGGTTGATGTGCCAATTTACTCCCCCACCACAGACACGGTCTGCAACTCCACATCCTTACTAACCCGGGTATTGTCGGATTTTTAAAGGCTTGCCAGTCTGGTGGGTGTGAAATGGGCTCTCCTTGTTTGTTTGTTTGTTTTTAGTTTGCATTTCCCAGTTACGGGTGAGGAAGGTTTCTCAATCACTCGCGTTCCATGCTGCGCTGGAGGGGTGTGTGTGTGGGAGGGAAGCTCACCTTCCCACATGCGCACGATCGTGGTCCTGCAGAGGTCCTGTCCTAGGGCGCACTCTTCCACCCGGCAATCCCCGTTGCTCTTACACTGCATGCACCGCAGGCCCCAAGAGGCTAGGGGAAGGAGGGAGAGGAGAGGAGAGGAGAGGTTAACTTCGCTTAGCTCCAAGACCCCCCGCTCGCCCCTGCAGGTCCCAATACCAACACCAAGTCTCTAGGCCCCGTCCATTCTGATTCGTGTTCCATGTTCTGCTGGGTTCCGGCCGGCGGTACTTCCAGTCTGTCCTTTGTCCACGTTCTACCTCCATCCCCCTAACTGAACGTTCTATCCCTGCCCACAAGTCCTTTCCCAAAGTCCTGTCCTGGCCTGTTTTTCCTTTCATTCTGTCCTCGTGAGGCGTATATCCTGACAGTCCTATCCCCGCCCTCTCTGTCTATCAGTACGTTCTATTCCTGCTCCCATTAGGCCCTTCTCACCGCGCCGGCCCTCGGTCGATCACGCCTCTCCAGTTCCACTAGGGGAGTTCTAGCCTCGCCCCACCCCTGTCTATCTTTATGTTATACCGCCACTCCTAGTGCCCTAATGGAACTATCCCTCCACTCACTCCCCCTGGTTCTACCCGGCTCCAGAGCCTCTCCCCGCCCACTTGTTTATTCCCAAATTGTAGCCCGGGCCATCAGCCCTCCCGAGTTTCTATCGTCAGATACTCTGGTTTCCCGCGAAGTTCTCTGTCTCCGCTCTCCAGCTCCCCAAGTAGGTTTTGGCCCCGCCCTAGACTCCTCCTCGAGGTTCTAGCCCCGCCCTCTAGCTCTTCCTGACCTAATCTTCTCGCCCCCTGGCTTCTCCCCGATGCCATAACCCCGCCCCTAGCTCCTCCTCGAGGCTCTAGTCCTGTCCTCTAGCTCCTCCTTGTGGTTTTTTTTTTTTTTTTTTTTTGAGACACAGTCTCGCTCTGCCGCTGGGGCTGGGGCTGGAGTGCAGTGGCCAGATCTCAGCTCGCTGCAAGCTCTGCCTCCCGGGTTTACGCCATTCTCCTGCCTCAGCCTCCCGAGTAGCTGGGACTACAGGCGCCCGCCACCTCGCCCTGCTAGTTTTTGTATTTTTAGTAGAGACGGGGTTTCACTGTGTTAGCCAGGATGGTCTCGATCTCCTGACCTCGTGATCCGCCCGTCTCAGCCTCCCAAAGTGCTGGGATTACAGGCTTGAGCCACCGCGCTGGTTCTAATTTTGCCCTTTAGCTTTCCCCGAGGCTCTCCCCTCCGCTAGTTCTTCCCTGAGGTCATAACTCCACCCCAGTCCTTCCTTGAGGTTTCAGCCCCACCCTGTACTCCTCCCCGAGGTCGTAACCCCGCCCCTTGGCCCCTTGAGGTCCTAACTCAGCCCCGTAGGTCCTCCCCAAGCTTATAACCCCGCCCCTAGCTCCTCCTTGACGTTCCAGCCCCGCCCTCTAGCTCCTCCCCGATGTTATAATCCTATTCCTTAAGATTCTAGTCCCGCCTTCCAGCTCCTCCCCGAGGTTATAAGTCCGCCCTCTAGTTACTCCTCGAGGTTATAACCCCGCCCTCTGGCTCCGCCTCGAGGTTCTAGCCCCGCCCCTAGCTCATCCTCGGGGCTCTAACCTCTCCCCAAGCTCTTCCTTGAGGTTCCAGCCCTGCCCTCTGGCTCCTCCCCGACACTCTCTCCCCGCCCCAGGCTCCTCCCCGAGATTGTAGCCCAGTCCCTAGGCCGGGTCCGGACCTCCGGGCCTTCCCCGACATCCCTTTCCAGCTGTGCGTTCAGAGTATCCCGGAGTTGTTACTCATTCCAGGCCTCCCGCGGTCTCGAGCGCTTTCCGGGTTATTCATTGCGGCCGCAACACCCCGTGGCCACCCGCCCTGACTCAGTTCCTTCTCAAATTCCTCGTTTCTCTACCCAGTGCCCCCCACATTTTCCGGGGAAGTAGGTGAGAGTCGCCTTAGTGAGAGGGAAAGGTCCTGAGGGACAGTCCCGGGTCTCCAGCACTGGCTCTGCACCGCTCAGTCAGCCTCCCTTGGCCCTTTTGTAAAAGGGAGTCCTGTCCCCTCGTTTCTCGGAGGGGGAGACCTGGCAGCATGGAGAGCGCTGGGGGGCGCTGCGGGGTCAGATCCTGCTTATTCGAGCACTGGCTGTGTGATTTTAGGCCAGTTATCTAACCTCTCTGTGCCCCAGTTTCCTCTGCGAAACGAAATAATAGTCCCATCGTCAAACGAAGTTAATAATAGTCCTATTTTATAGTTCCTTGAAATTACAAGGAAGAGGCTTCGAAGAGCTCCATTAAAAAAAAAAAAAGCACTTGGGCTGGGCGCGGTGGCTGACGCCTGTAATCCCAGCACTTTGGGAGGCCGAGGCAGGGGGATCACGAGGTCAGGAGATTGAGACCATCCTGCCTAACACGGTGACACCCGGTCTCTACTAAAAATACAAAAATTAGCCGGGGGCGATGGCAGGCGCCTGTAATCCCAGCTACCCAGGAGGCTGAGGCAGGAGAATCGCTTGAACCCGGGCGGCAGAGGTTGCAGTGAGCCAAGATCGCGCCACTGCACTACAGCCTGGGTGACAGAGTGAGACTCCGTTAAAAAAAAAAAAAAAAAAAAAAGCACTCACTAAATTATGTAAAGCTAAATGCCTTTGCTCCACTAATATTTCCGTAGCTACCGAGAGCCAGGTACTGCGCCGCGTAGCGTTGCACAAAGCACGAAAATTACTATAATTTGATTAGGGAGGGTGCTGGGGACTGAACCCCATTCCTCAACTCATCCTCTGACAACCCCCACTCCCCTCAATCAGACCCTGTTCCAGGCGCAGGCGTTCGGGACCCAGCCCCTACCTGGGACGCAGGTGTGGAGCAGCAGCAGCAGTGGCAGCAGCAGCGGGTGACCCATGTCGCGAGGGCAGCTCCTGTGCGCGGGGTCCCTGCACTTCTTCTCTCCTTCTGGCCTCAGGAAGGAGGCAGTTTTGTGGCCCCAGGGGCTCCTCCCAGACGTTTTATGAAAGAGCGAGTCAGCCCCAGATGCGTGGGCGCCTCCCCCTCCTCCCGTACGAACCTCCTCCGCCCCAAACTTCCCTTCCCGGGGCGCGGCCAGCTGGTGGTGAAGGGGTTGGCTCGGCCCTGACTCATGGAGCTGTGGTCACAGCTGTGTCCCCAGACTGCCTGGGTGCAAATCCCAGTTCTCTCTCTTCCTAATGTGGGACCCGGGGCAATCGCTCTCCACTGCTGTAAAATGAGGATAAAAGCTTTGACGGTAAATATGAATGTGGCTGATTATTAGATAACAGGATTTTTGTTAGTTTTGTCAGGAGGGATAATGTCCTTATCTAGAGAGGCATCCTGAAATATGCATCTCTTAAACACGTAACACACTTAACCCTTGCTTTGCTTCCTGCTGTGCCCCCAGCTCCTGGACCAGTGCCCAGCACAAAGTAGGTCCTTGGTAAATGTTAAAAGAATGCGTTGAGCCCTCCATTTCGGCCAGCAGCTATTCCAAGCATTGCACCTACATTAAAACACTTAATGGTGAAACCCCGTCTCTACTAAAAATACAAAAATTAGCCGGGCGTGGTGGCGTGCGCCTGTAATCCTAGTTACTTAGGAGGCTGAGGCAGGAGAATCGCTTGAACCCGGGAGGCGGAGGTTGGGTTGCAGTGAGCCGAGATCGTGCCACTGCACTCCAGCCTGGCACAGAAGGAGACTCCGTCTCAAAAAACAAACAAAAAACATTTCAGCCAAAAATGTAAAAAGATACACTGTTACGACAATGGCTTTGTGCTTAGGTGGATTCTTTTTTTTCTTTTTTCTTTTTCTTTTCTTTTTTTTTTCCAGATGCTCACTAGAGTATTTAGGGGTGAATGTGACTGATGTCTGCATTTTTTTGTTGTTGTTTTGGAGATTTTTGGGGTTTTTTTCTTTTTTTTTTTCTTTTTCTTTTGTTTTCATTTTGATGTCTGTATTTATTTTATAATACTTTAGAAGAGGTCAGATGAGGTGGTTCATGTCTGTAACACCAATGCTTTGGGAAGCCAAGGCAGGAGGATCACTTGGGGCCAGGAGTTCAAGACCAGCTTGGGAAACATGAAGAGACCTCGTCTTTCCAAAAAAAAATTAAAAATAAAATAAAATTAGCTGGGTGCAGTGGCCTGTACCTGTAGTCCTAGGTAGTTGGGAGGCTAAGGTGGGAGGATCGCTTGAGCCTGGGAACTGGAAGCTGCAGTGAGCTATGATTGCACCACCGCACTCCAACCTGGGCAACAGAGCAAGACCCTGTCTCAATAAATAAATAAATAAATAAATAAATAAATACATACATACATACTTGAGTGGAAAATAAAGGCAAAATAGCCAAATGGTTGTATCAATTATATAAAGGTAATGGGTATATAGGGGCATATGCCATTCTGTCTCCTTTTCTGTGTGTTTGAAAAGGCTTATAATAAGTATTTTCTTTCTTTTTGTTATTTATTTATTTATTTATTGAGACGAAGTCTCACTCTGTCACCCAGGCTGGAGTGCAGTGGTGCTATCTTGGTTCACTGCAATCTCTGCCTCCTGGGTTCATGCAGTTCTCCTGCCTCAGCCTCCTAAGTAACTAGAATTACAGGCGCACGCCACCATGCCCGGCTAATTTTTGTATTTTTAGTAGAGATGGGGTTTCATCATGTTGACCAGGGTGGTCTCGAACTCCTGACCTCAGGTGATCCTCCTGTCTTGGCCTTCCAAAGTGCTGGGATTACATGCATGAGCCACTGCACCTGGCCAAGTTTTTTTTTTTTTTTTTTTTTTTTTTAAGTAAAATAAAACACTAAAGATAACATTGTCTCCCCTTCTTAGGATGCATCTAGCTAAACAGAGCAGTTTAATGTAGGTGCAATGCCTGAAATGGCTGCCGGCCAAAATGGAGGGCTCAACACATTCCTTTAACTTTTACCAAGGACATAATTTGTGCTGGGCACTGGTCCAGGAGCTGGGAGCACAGCAGGAAGCAAAGCAAAGTTCCCACCTTTTGTGGTGTTGACAGTGGGGAGCAGATACGTGTTATCTAAACTTTCACTGTCTGAGAGGGATAAGCAAACTGGAGAAAGCAAAGCAGGCTGAAGGAAGTACCTGGGTGTAAGTGAGGTGTGAGCTGTTTTAGGTGGGTGATCCAGGAGGGGTTCCCTGCGCAAGTGGCACTCAGGCAGAGGCTGAATGCAGTGAGGGAAGAAGTGGGGCAGATGTGCAGGGAACCTTTCCAGGAAGCAGGAACAGCCAGTGCGAAGGCCTTGAGGTGGAAGCCTGATGAGATTCTAGGAATGGAAGAGATGTCAGTGTGGCTGGAACAGAGTAGGAGAGGAAGAGAGTCATAGGGGATGAGTAAGTGGTAGCTACTTCTACTGCTGTAATAATGATTATACTATGTGATTTGTTGTTGCTGTTTTTGAGATGGAGTCTAACTTTGTCTCCCAGGCTGGAGTGCAATGGCGTGGTCTCGGCTTACTGCAATTTCCAACTCCTGGGTTCAAGCGATTCTCATGCCTCAGCTTCCTGAGTAGTTGGGATTACAGGCATGCCTGGCTAATTTTTGTTTGTTTGTTTTTGAAATGGAGTTTCTTTCTTGTTACCCAGGCTGGAGTGCAATGGTGCGGTCTCGGCTCACTGCAACCTCTGCCTCCCAGGTTCAAGAGATTCTCCTGCCTCAGCCTCCTGAGTAGCTGAGATTACAGGCATTCTCCACCGTGCCTGGCGATTTTTTTTGCATTTTTAGTAGAGACGGGGTTTTACCACGCTGGCCAGACTGGTCTTGAACTACTGACTTCAGGTGATCCACCCGCCTCAGCCTCCCAAAATGGTGGGATTACAGGCTTGAACCACCGCGCCTGGCCCTAATTTTTGTATTCTTAGTAGAGATGGGGTTTCGCCATGTCGGCTAGGCTGGTCTCGAACTCCTGACTTCAGGTAATCCACCTGCCTCAGCCTCCCAAAGTTCTGGGATTACAGGCGTGAGCCACCGCACCTGGCCCTAATTTTTGTATTGTTAGTAGAGATGGGGTTTCACCGTGTATGCCAGGTTGGTCTCTAACTCCTGACTTCAGGTGATCCACCCACCTTGGCCTCCCAAATTGCTGAAATTACAGGCGTGAGCTACCGCTTCCAGCCTATACTATGTGATTCTTACTAATTCATTGAAGCTGTAAGCTAATGATTTTAAGATAAGGTTAGAAAACAAAAAACAAAAAACTCCCAATGGTGAGCACGGTGGTTCATGCCTGGAATCTCAGCACTTTGGGAGGCGAAGGCTGGAGGATCGCTTGAGCTCAGGGGTTCGAGACCACCCTGAGCCACAAAGTAAGACCTTGTCTCCATAAAAAAATAAACAAAATTACAGCCTGGACTACATAGTGAGACCTTGTCTCTACAAAAAATACAAAAATTAGCCAGGCGTGGTGGTGCACACTTGTGGTCTCAGCTACTCAGGAGGTTGAGGTGGGAGGATCACTTGAGCCTCAGAAGTTTGAGGCTGCAGTGAGCCAAAATTGAGCTACTGAACTCCAGCCTGGGCAACAAAAGTGAGACTGAAAAAAAAAAGAACTCCCAAAGACTTTCCTAAGAAGTAGTATAGCCCAGTGGTTAAGAGTGTGGGAACTGGTCTCAGATTTTGAGAATTTAAATTCCATCTACATATTGGCTGTGTCACCTCTAGCAGGTTACTTAATCTCTCTGTGTGCCCAAGCCCCTTATCTTGAAAGTAGAGATAGCAACGATCACCCTCCCAGGGCTGGTGTACTGGGGAGCTAAAAGAATCCACCTAAAACGACTGAGCGTGGTGGCTCACGTCTGTAATACCAGTGGTTTGGGAGACCAAGGCAAGTGGATCACTTGAGATCAGGAGTTCAAGACCAGCCTGGCCACCATGGCAAAACCCTGTCTCTACTAAAAAATACAAAAAAAAATTAGCTGGGTGTGGTGGCATGCACCCGTAGTCCCAGCTACTCAGGAGGCTGAGGCACGAGAATTGCTTGAACCTGGGAGGCAGATTGCAGTGAGCCAAGATCGCACCATTCCACTCCAGCCTGTGCGACAGAGCTAGACTCCATCTAAAACAAACAAACAAACAAAAAGAAGAATGCACCTAAGATGCTTGCCACAGTGCCTGGTACATAGTATGTGCTCAATAAAAGCAATAGCTGCCAGTATGATCGTTGTTGCAACTCTGGACTTTCACCTCTTCCTGGAGTAGGAAGGAAGATGGAGGCCTGTCATTGAGTCTGACGTCAGCAGTTATCATGCGTCAGCTGCTGAAGTGGGACCTTCCCTGGCTGGGTCACCCTGGGCCAACAATGTTCTTTCTGAGCCTCAGTTTTCTCAGCTGGAGAAGGGGATCCCTCTTGGGGCTGGTGTGAAAACTAAACTAGATAGGAGTGTACATGAGGTGCAGAAGTAGAACGTTGGGGTGTTGGTCCGAGCAGGCTTGAGACCCAGCTCAGCCACTTGCTTCTGGGTGACCCTGGGCAAATGGCTTCACTCCACTGATCCCTGACTTTCCTACCTATGAAATAGGTCTGGGGTGGGTGGGGGGCATCTCTCAGTGAAGAGAAAACTCAGGTTTGAGGGTCATGCGGAGCTGTGTGCTCTGCTGCTACCACTTCCTGGTTGGATGACCTCACTTCTCTGAGCCACAATTTCCCAATTTCCTTTTTTTTTTTTTTTTTTTTTTTTTTTTTTTGGAGACAAGGTCCTAGGCTGGAGTGCAGAGGCATGATCATAGCTCACTGCTGCCTTGAACTCCTGGACTCAAGCGAAACTCTCACTTCAGCCTCCTAAGTAGTTGGGACCTAGGGGTGTGCACCACCATGCCTGGCTATTTTTTCATATTTCGTGTTTTTTGTAGAGATGGGGTCTTGGTCTGTTGCCCAGGCTGGTCTTGAACTGCTGAGTTCAAGTGATCCTCCTGCCTTGGCCTCCCAAAGTGGTGGGATTACAGGTGTGAGCCACCATGCTCAACCAATTTCCTCTTTAGTTAATAAGAGGTATTTCAGAGCCCACTCATCACTGCCCTCGCCTCCTGAAATCTGTCTTTTCCTGTGTCTGTCTTTGTCTTTTTCTATCTCTCTGTCTTGTCCTTTTTCTTTTTCTCTGTCCCTCTTTATCTCTCTCAATGCCTATCTCTGTCTCTCCAACTCTATCACTTTCTCTGTCTGTACCTCAATCTCTGTATCTGTTTGTCTCTCTCTTCATGTCTTTCTATCTCTGCTTCTCCCTTTTCTCTGTCTTTCTCCATGGCTCTCTTTCTCTTTCTGCGTCGTTGTTTCTGTTTCTATTTCTGATTCTTTCTCTCTATCTCTCCCTCAAGTGACACACACACCTGTAAGGTTCTGCTGACGTGTAAAGGGAAGGGAAATGCAGGGATCAGGACATGGACACTCTCCAGAAACACTGCAGGGATGTTGGCTCCTTCCTCCTCATGACTCACCTGGGCCTCACCCAGCTCTTGCCTGCCTGCGGGGTCATGGGTGAGGCCCATGGGTTTCGGGGGCTTCCCCAGCCTGTGGAGAGGAGAATTTCAGGCAGAGACAGAGAAGGTGAGAGAGTTGGAGGCAAAGAGAGGGAGAGACAGAGAGAGCTGGGGATAGAGATGGAGGTGGGGAAAGGAGGCAGAGGGAGAGAGAAGAGACCCACAGACAGACTGGTTCGGGGGAAATCTGAGATGGGGGTGTGCGGGGAGAGAGAGAGACAGAAAACAGCAACCGAACGACAAGGACAGGAGAAAGAAAAGTGGGCAAGCAGGGAGAGAGAGAAGATAAGAGACTGACAGGAGTTAGAGAAAACAACACACAGTTGCCTTCAGAGAGCACAAAATAGACACAGTGATACAGGGACACTGTGTGTGTGCGCGTGCGTGTGTGTGTGAGTGTACATGCATGCGCGTGTGTGCACATGTGTTCGTCGAACATAGGGCATTTACATTAAACAAATTCTTGTCACTACGAGTACCCCCCTCAGTTAGTGGTTTCTTGTTCACCATCCTCCGTGAAATCAATATCCCACACAAGAGTGCTACTCTCTTGTGCGTGTGCGTGTGTGCATATGTGCATGTGTGTGCATGTGTGTGAGTGTGAGTGTGTATGCATGCGTGTGTGTGTGTGCATCTGTTTGGGGCTCCTTCATCCTCTTGCCACCTGCCATGATGAAGTGACTACCCTCTGACCTGGCCACTGGGAGCGTCCTTCTCTGGTAGGGGAGCAGGGGTGGGGGATGGGGGGGTGACTGGGCTGATGGTAGGGAAAGGGCCATTGCCCATAACCTCCCCTTTCTGGGACGCCTAACAGGCCACACTGATGTGGCTTTCAGATCCCGGCCTGGCCACCTCTTAGATGCAGGGAACCTCTCCACTCAGGGCCTCCCTAGGGAGTGGAAGAGCTGGTAAACCCTTGAGTCCAATAACCGTCTTCCCCCGTTTTCCAGGCGGAGAAACTGAGGTCCAAAGGGAAGACTTTTTATTTTTTTGAGATAAGGTCTTGCTTTATCGTCCACGCTGGAGTGCAGTGCTGAGATCTCAGCTCACTGCAACCTCCGCCTCCCGGGCTCAAGCCATCCTCCCACCTCAGCCTCCCAAGCAGGTGGGACAACAGGTGTGCACTACCACGCCTGGCTAATTTTTGTACTTTTTGTAGAGTTGACATTTCACCATGTTGTCCAGGCTGGTCTTGAACTCCTGAGCTCAAGCGATCTGCCCACCTCGACCTCCCGAAGTGCTGGGATTACAGGCATGAGCCACGGCGCCCGGCCTAAAACAGCAGACTTTAAATGAGTTTCTCCCCATTTCAAGTTTATTGTGTTTGTGTTACAGTGGGTACTGTTCTGAGAGTATTATCTATATTATTGGTGAATCTGTAAATATCCTATTTCGTACACACATATACACACGCACACGGAAACTAAGGATTAGAGATGTGTGGTGGGCTGAAAAATGGTCCCCCAAAATATGCAGGTCCTAAGCCCCAGAGCCTATGGGTGTTACCTTATAGGAAAAAAGGGTCTTTGCAGGTATTATTAAGTTAAGGAACTTAATCAGGAACATTTTCCTAATTATCCAGTTGGGCCCTAAGTGTAATCAGAAGTGCCCCTAGAAGGAGGGACAGGGACATTTGACTATAGACAGGAGAGAAGTAAGTCATGGGAGAGAAGCAGAGGAAAAACAGGGTGGGAGGGAGAAGGTTATTTGTTGCGAGCTTTGACGAAGGAGAAAGGGCCAAGAACCGAGAAATATAAGAAATACAGCTCCTGCTGGAAAACAACAAGGAAATAACTCACCCCGAACATCTCTTGACCAGAGCACTGCTCTGCTGACACCTTGATTTTGATTACGAGACACATTTTGTACTTCTGACCTCCAGTCTGTAAGAGAATCAATTTCTGTTGTTTTAAGCCACTAGATCTACGCTAATTTGTTACAGCAAAATAGGACACCAATATAAGAGGTGAACTCACTTGCCTGAATTGAGCTGATATTTTTTATTTTTTGAGACAGGGTCTTGCTCTGTTGCCTAGGCTGGAGTGCAGCGGCAAGATCATAGCTGACTGTGGCCTCCAGCTCCTGGTCTCAAGTGATCCTCCTGCCTCAGTCTCCTGAGTAACTGGAACTACAGGCCCAAGTGACCAAGCCTGGCTGATTTTAGAGAGCTTTTTTGTTTGTTTGAGACGAATTCTGGCTCTTCTGCCCAGGCTGGGGCACAGTGGCGTGATCTTGGCTCACTGCAACCTCCGCATCCCAGGTTCAAGTGATTCTCCTGCCTCAGCCTCCTTAGTAGCTGGGATTACAGGCACCTGTCACCATGCCCGGCTAATTTTTGTATTTTAGTAGAGACAGGGTTTCACCATGTTGGCCAGGCTGGTCTTGAACTCCTGACCTCTGTTGATCCACCCACCTTGGCCTCCCAAAGTGCTGGGATTACAAGCGAGAACCATCATGCCCAGCCCCCTGGCTGATTTAAATCTTTTTTTTCTTTTTTCAATAGAGACAGGGAGTCTCACTATGCTGCCCAGGCTGGTCTTGAACTCGTGACCTCCATCAATCCTCCAGTGTTGGCTTCCCAAAGTGTTGGAATTAATAGGCTTGAGCTACCACATCTGGCTTCTAAACTGACTTGTTAGGCCAGGTGCCTCATGTTTGTAAACCCAGAACTTTGGGAGGCTGAGGCGGAGGGATCACTTGAGGTCAGGATTACAAGATCAGCCTGGCCAACACGGTGAAACCCCATCTCTACTTAAAAAAATAAATGAAAATCAGCCCGGTATGGTGGCAGGTGCCTGTAATCCCAGCTACTTGGGAGGCTGAGACATGAGAATCACTTGAACCCAGGAGATGAAGGCTGCAGTGAGCCGAGAACACACCACTGCACTCCAGCCTAGATAACAGGGCGAGACTCTGTCTCAAAAATCAATCAATCAATAAATAAAATAAGATAAACTGACTTGCTAAGTATAGTGTCAGGATTTGAATCCCCTGCAGTCTGGCTCTACTTCCTACATGTACACCCACCATGCTGAGGGGTGCTGCCCTGGAGTGGCGGAGGCAAAGTCTAGGAGCTATTAATAGAAGTTTCATCCCGTTCGCTCCCAGCTCCCCCCCTGCCCCTTTCCATCTCATCCCTCAGCAGCCTTCTTTGCTATGCCTCTCTCTGGCATCATGGGATTAGGGGTGACTTGGAGAGAAGAGGGGACCAGAGGAATAATATTCGCTGAGTTTGTGTGAAGAAAAATGCTTTTCTTGCCTCTAGCACCTTGCAGCTCTTTTATTCCACCGCCTAGATGCAATAGCAGAAATAATCTTTGCAATTCAAGGCCTAATATTCTGAATATATAAGGAGCTCCTGTTATGGGTTGAAATGCTTCCTCTCCACACCAGAGAAAGATAGGTGGAAGTCCTAACCCCCAGTACTCAGAATGTGACCTTATTTGGAAATAGGGCTGTTGCAGATATAATTAGTTAAGATGCAGTCATACTGGAGTAGGTTGGGCCACAAATCACTATGACTGGTGTCCTTATAAGAATGTGGCTCAAGGCCGGGTGTGGTGGCTCACGCCTATAATCCCAGCACTTTGGGAGGCTGAGGTGGGTGCATCACCTGAGGTCAGGAGTTTGAGACCAGCCTGGCCAATATGATGAAATCCCGGCTGTACTAAAAATACAAAAATTAGCCAGGTGTGGTGACGTGCACCTGTAGTCCCAGCTACTTGGGAGGCTGAGGCAGGAGAATCGCTAGAACCCATCAGGCAGAGGCTGCAGTGAGCCGAGATTGTGCCACTGCACTCCAGCCTGGGCGACAGAGTGAGACTCCGTCTCAAAAACAAAACAAAACAAAACAAAAAAACAAACAAGGCCGGGCGCGGTGGCTCAAGCCTGTAATCCCAGCACTTTGGGAGGCCGAGACGGGCGGATCACGAGGTCAGGAGATCGAGACCATCCTGGCTAACACAGTGAAACCCCGTCTCTACTAAAAATACAAAAACTTAGCTGGGCGAGGTGGCGGGCGCCTGTAGTCCCAGCTACTCGGGAGGCTGAGGCAGGAGAATGGCGCGAACCCGGGAGGTGGAGCTTGCAGTGAGCTGAGATCCGGCCACTGCACTCCAGCCTGGGTGACAGAGCGAGACTCCGTCTCAAAAACAAACAAACAAACAAACAAACAGAAAAAAAGAAGGCAGCCCTGTGACGACAGACAGACACAGGAATAATGCCATGTAAACACAAAGGAAGAGACTGGAGCTAGGCAGCTGCAAGCCAAGGACCGCCAAAGATTGCCAGAAAGCCACTGCTGCTGGGAAGAGCGAGGAAGGATTCCTCTATGGGTTTATGGCCCTGCTGACACCTTGATCTGGACTTCTGGACTCCAGACTGTGAGACAATACATTTGTCGTTCTGACCCACCCAGTCTGTAGTCCTTTATTACAGCGGCCACAGGAGGCTAACAGAGCTTCTATGAATCAACTGAGCTGAGCACAGGGGCTCACGCCTGTAATCCCAGCACTTTGGGAGGCCAAGATGGGTGGATTGCCTGAGCTCAGCAGTTCGAGACTAGCCTGTGCGACACCGTGAAACCCTGTCTCTACTAAAATACAAAAAATTAGCTGGGCGTGGTGGCGTGGGCCTGTGGTCCAAGCTACTCGGGAGGCTGAGGCAAGAGAATTGCTTGAACCCGGGAGGCAGAGGTAGCAGTGAGCCAAGATCGTACCACTGCACTCCATCCTGGGGGACAAAGTGAGACATCGTCCCAAAATAATAATAATAATAATAATAATAGAGGACAGGAAAAGAAGCACAAATGACCCCTATAAAAATGACACTAGACGGGCACAGTGGCTCACGCCTGTAATCCCAGCACTTTGGGAGGCGGAGGCAGGGGGATCGCTTGAGCCCAGGAGTTCCAGACGAGCCTGGGCAATGAAGGGAGACTTTGTCTCTACAAAACAAAAAAAGGTTAGCCAGGTATGGTAGGACATGCTTACCTTCCCAGCTACTCAGGAGGTTGAGGCAGGTGGATTTCTTGAGCCCGGGGGTTCAAGACTGCAATGCGCTATGATCGTGCCACCGCACTCCAGTGTGGGTGACAGAGTGAGACTATGCTCTAAAAAAAAAATTAGTCAATAAGAGAGACCCCAGAGATCTGTTTTGTCCCTTCTAACAGATGAGGATGCAGCAAGAAAATGCCTTCCATGAACCAGAGAGCGGGATCTTGCCAGACACCAAATCTGCTGGTGCCTTGACCTTGGACTTCCCAGCCTCCAGCACTGTGAGAAACAAATGTCTACTGTTTGTAGGCATTCAGTTTGACAGATGGTCTTATTCATACATCTAGACTCTCAACTGCGATGTTGGGGGTGCTGGGAGCCTCTCTCCTCAAGGCTTCTTACCCTGCAAAAGGTAAGCCTGGGCTACTTCATCCAGTGTCAAAAGAGTTCCCAGCAGCAAGAAAGTGAGAACAGCAGTGGCAAGTTCTTTTTGTTTAAATTTTTAAAGCTCATTATTAATTTTCTTTATTTTTTTGTTGTTTTTTTGAGACAGGATCTCTCTCTAATGTCACCCAGGCTGGAGTGTAGTGGTGAGATGTCGGCTCACTGCAACCTCTATGCCCTGGGCTCAAGCAATTCTCCCACCTCAACCTCCGGAATAGCTGCGACTACAGGTGCGCACCACCATGTCTGGCTATTTGTTTGTATTTTCAGTAGAGACGGGGTCTTGCCATGTTGTCCAGGCTGGTCTTGACTTCCTGAGCTCAAGCAATTCATCTGCCTCGGCTCCCAAAGTGCTGGGATTACAGGGGTGAGCCACTGCACCCGGCCTAATTATTAATTATTATTATCATTATTATTTTTGGACACAGTCTTGCTCTGTGGCCCAGACTGGAGTGCAGTGGCGTGATCTCGGCTCACTGCAACCTCCGCTTCCCGGGTTCAAGTGATTCTCCTGCCTCAGCCTCCTGAGTAGCTGTGATTATAAGCGCCCGCCATCATGACCAGATAATTTTTGTATTTTTAGTGGAGGTGAGGTTTCACCATGTTGGCCAGGCTGGTCTCGAACTCCTGACCTTAAATAATCCACTCACCTCAGCCTCCCAAAATGTTGGGATTACAGGCGTGAGCCACTGCACCTGGCCTAATTATTCTTTTTTAGAGATGGGGTCTCACTGTGTTGTCTACACTGGTCTTGAACTCCTGGGCTCAAGTGATCCTCCTACCACAGCCTGCCAAAGCACTGGGATTACAGAGGTGAGCCATTGCCTCCCACCAAAGCTGCAAGTTCTTGAAGCCAGGAACTCAAGGCCCAGGCTCAGAACTCATGGAACGTCAACATATCTCATTCTATTGACCAAACCAAGTTACAACACCAGCTCAGATTTGAGAGGAGGAGGATCGACGCTCTCTCTTGATGGAAGGAGCTGCACAGAACTCATGGCCACTTGTATTAGACCACACACCTTTTCACCTGGCAAAAATAAAACGGTTTGATAATGCATGGAGTTGATGAGGCTGTGGGAAAACAGATACTCCCCACTGTTGCTCCTAGGGGTGTAAACTGGTATAGCCCTGTGAGAGGTAATTTTGCAATCGCTCTCAAAATCACAAATGTGGCAAAACCTGCGTCATTTTGCAAAACCGCTCACTGCGTCCAGGAACTTGATGCATGTATGAAATGATATGGGCACAGGGCTCTTCGTTGCAGCATAGTTTGTGATGTCAAATGGGAGCATACTAATGCTACAAGAGGTGCATTTATCCAGTGGAGAAAAGAAAGAGGAAACTCTTCATGCAATTCAGGTTACATTATTGCCAAGTTCAAAAATCTAGGGCAGAACAGTGCGGAGAATACCCCACTGTGCATTAAAGGAGAGGGGCCTGCCCTGGCCAACAAGGCAAAACCCCGTCTCTACTGAAAATACAAAAATTAGTCGGGCATGGTGGCAGGCGCCTGTAATCCCAGCTACTCGGGAGGCTAAGGAAGGAGAATCGCTTGAACCCGGGAGGCGGAGGTTGCAATTAGCTGAGACGGCACCACGGCACTGTAGCCTGAGTGACAGAGCGAGAGTCTGTCTCAAAAATAAATAAATAAATAAATAAATAAATAAATAAATATTAAAAAACAAAAAAAAGAAAGAAAAGAAAAAGGAGAAGGGCATATGTCTATATTTGCTTTTAGAGTATATGCATTAAATAACTTTTCGGTGCTGGGCGTGGTGGCTCATGCCTGTAATCCTTACACTTTGGGAGGCCAAGGTGGGAGGATTACTTGAGCCCATGAGTTTGAGACCTGCTTAGGCAACACAGGAAGACCCTGTCTCTACAAAAAGTAAAAAAATTAGCCGGGTGTGGTGGTTTGTGCTTGTAGTCCCAGCTACTCAGGAGGCTGAGGTGGGAGGATTGCTTGCGCATGGGAAGTTGAGGCTGCAGTGAGCAGAGATTGTGCCACTGCACTCCAGCCTGGGTGACAGAGCTAAACTCTGTCTCAAAACAAAAAATAAAAAACAAAACAACTCGTCTGATGCCCCCTTGCCTCCACATTTCAAGTGAAGTGCAGGGAAGTGTCCCTTCCCTGCGTGCCTGCTCTTCATTCTTCAGTCCACTAGCCTCGTGTTTGTGCAGCTCCTGGCCTGTCACCCAACCCGAGTTATCAGTGATGATAGCATCTAGAGAGACTGGCTTCCCCTAGTCATGAAGTGCCAGGTGCTGCTCCCTCCTATCCACACTCCAGACTCGCTGGGGGACTCACTGTCCCGTCTTCTCACCTCTCCTGCACCAAAGGGTTCTGGGTTTACCTGGGAAGGATATGAGCCAAGACCACAGACTTCTCCCCGCCCCAGCACCCCATCGAGAAAAGCCACCTCCCCATCCCCAGGCTGCTATCTTTCCTTCCTAGGCTTGGCACCTTCCAGAGTCACCTCCTTGATCGTACACCCTGATTCAGGGGCCCCACCTGGGATTCTGGGAAGCCTGGCAGGCCTGTGGGTGACCTTGAACTTGTCCTTTCTCTTGCTTGGGATCTCTCCTCTGAGCCAAGAGCGGAGGTCAACCTCAACTTGCCCCTTAGCAGCCTTATTTTTGTTGCTAAATAATGATGATGATGACGACGACCACAATGACAGCAGCAGTTACTGCCCACTGTTCTAAGTGCTCTACATAAATCAACTCAATCCTCACAGCAGCCCTTCGATGGAGGTCCTCCTAGTTGCCCTGTTTTACAAATGAGGAAACTGAGGCCCAGTAGGTAAAATGTCTTGCCCAAGGCCACTTAGCTTGGAAGTGGCAGAACTGGAATTTGAACTCGGATTGTCTGGTTCCAAAGCATTCATCACTCCTCTGGACCGGTGTGCGGTTTCCTTAAAGCCCAAGCATCACTACTACAAATACCTCCAATCCTAACAGAGCCACCATTTAGCATTAGTAAAGAGGCAGGCTGGGCACCATGGCTCAAGCCTGTAATCCCAGCACTTTAGGAGGCCAAGGCAGGAGGATCACTTGAGGTCAGGAGTTGGAGACCACCAACATGGTGAAACCCTGTCTCTACTTTAAAAAATAAAAAATTTGTCTGGGCATGGTGGTGGGCACCTGTAATCCCAGCTACTTGGGAGGCTGAGGCAGGAGAATCACTTGAACCTGGGAGGTGGAGGTTGCGGTGAGCTGAGATCGTGCTACTGCACTCCACCCTGGGCATCAGAGTGAGACTCTATCTCCAAAAAAAAACGGAGGGCACTTACAACTTACAGCAATCCAGGCCCTGGGCTACACCCATTTAGCAGATGAGCACACTGAGGCCTGAAATAGGGGAAGGGACATCCCCAGAGTTGCACCTCATAGGAGGAGCAGGTGGGGTGTCAAAGCCCATGAAGGGTGGACTTGCCAGGCACCAGGCTGGAAGGCCCCTCACGGAGTGGTTGAAATTGATCTTATTCCCATTGAACAAGTGTGAAAATCAAGGTGGCCCAGGGAGAGGCAGGACAAGAGCGACACAGGTCTTATCCAGAGAGGGCAGATCAATTTCCCTCTTGGTACCTGCCCTGTGCTCAAGCCAGAGACGTTTGGGTTCAAATCCTGGTTGTGCTGATTTTCTTATTGCATGCCCCTGGACAAGGCCTTGACTGCTCTGAGCCCTGGTTCCTTTCTTTGTAAAAGAGGGAACCCCAGGGCTGGTTTCATTTGTACTGGTTGTTAAAATATTGAGGTATGTCCAGATTTGGTCGATAAAATTCCCCTGTCTGGAGGCCTTGAGTGCCCTGATGGCATCTCTGGGTCCTCCCAGACATCCTCATGTTCTAGAAAGATGAGGGAAAGACTGGGTCCCTGGTGGCCACCAGGATGATACTCTAGCAATTGGCCAGAATTGTTACTGCCAATACCCTGGCTATATTGACAGGTGGTCAAATATTTTGAGTATCCTTCCTGGGGTTAATGATAATGGCTGGTAGGATTACTATAAGGATTTTGTGAGCTAACGTCTATAATGAGTGATGAGGCAACCCATTATTATTTTATATTATTATTATTATTTCTTTTTTAGAGCAGAGTCTCACTGTCACCAAAGCTGGAGTGCACTGGCGACATCATAGCTCACTGCAACCTCTAATTCCTGGGCTCAGGCAATTCTCCCACCTTAGCCTCCCGAGTAGCTGGGACTGTAGGTGTACACCACCATGCCTGGCTAATTTTTATTTTTATTATTTTTTTGAGACAGAGTCCCACTCTGTCACCCAGGCTGGAGTGCAGTGGCGCAATCTTGGCTCACTGAAACCTCCGCCTCCTGGGTTCCAGTGATTCTCCTGCCTCAGCCTCCCGAGAAGCTGGGACCACAGGCACGCACCACCACACCCAGCTAATTTTTTGTATTTTTAGTAGAGACAGGGTTTCACCATGTTGGCCATGATGGTCTCAATCTCTTGACCTTGTGATCCGCCTGCCTTGGCCTCCTAACGCGCTGGGATTACAGTTGTGAGCCACCGCACCCGGCCCTAATCGGCTTTTGCCATCCAGTGTCGGGCCCAGCCTTCTCCCGCAAGTATGCAAAACAAGTTGGTAAAAATCAGAGAAGCTGGATGGGTAAGCCTGAACTGTGAAGTTAAATTTATCGGCAAAATGATGGGGCTCTTCAGTAACTTCAGGAAATGCCTTGGATATAGCATGGAGTTCAGCTTTAGTTCCAGAGACATAAGAAATTTGAGGACCTCAGTGTCGTCAGACAGCCTGGTTTTAAGGGGATAAGTTTTTATAGGTTGAGGTTATGAAGCAGAAGGGGAAGGGGTGTTAGTGGGGAAAGACATCAGAAAAGAAAGAAAGAGAAGGGTTAAGAACCAGTATACGGGACCTGAGAGAGAAAGATTTGGGGCTTCAAATGCTTTTTTTTTTTTTTGAGACAGTCTCGCTCTGTCGCCCAGGCTGGAGTGCAGTGGCATGATGTCAGCTCACTGCAATCTCTGCCTCCCGGGTTCAAGCGATTCTCCTGCCTCAGCCTCCCGAGTAGCTAGGACTACAGGCGCGTGCCACCATGCCTGGTTAATTTTTTTTTTTTTTAAGTAGAGACAGAGTCTCGTCATGTTGGCTAGACTGGTCTCGAACTCCTGGCCTCAAATGATCTGCCCACCCTGGCCTCCCGAAATGCTAAGATTCCAGGTATGAGTCACTGCGCCTGGCCCACCTGGCTAATTTTTAAATTTTTTTTTAGAGGCTGGGTCTCACTATGTTGTTCAGGCTGGTCTTTAACTCCTGGGCTCAAGCAATCCTCCCACCTTGGCCTCACAGAATGCTAGGATTACAGGTACGAGCCCCTGCGCCTGGACACAACCTATTAATAGTAGTAATAATAATAATAATATGTCCCCCTGTCCTTCTCTGGCCTCACTGAGTAGTCCCAGGCTTTCCCCACATGCCTCTCAGGACTCAGTTTCCCCATCTCGATGCTCTTTCAGTCCCCTCTCTTGCCGGGTGTCCCAGTGGCCAGGAGGGTGGGAGGGGCCGCTATCTTCCCGGCCTATTTGCTCTCCCTCTTCCGGGGCTGCTACCCTGGCCAAGGCCCTAATAAAAGGCAAGGGCACCTATGTCCTGCGTCCTCCTCTCCGGCCTGGACCATGCTCTGGCTCCTCTCTGCTCTGGTGCTCCTGGGAGCGCTGGCCGCCCCAGCAGGTGAGCGAGTCATGGTCCATCAGAAAGGGAGAGGGTCGGCTCAAGGTCACATGGGGTGGTGGGAGTCCAGCTTCAGAGTCTGGACCCCAGGTCCTTCCAACTGGGCTCACTGTCTGGCAGAGGCAGAAGAACAGGGCGGCTGAGAACCTGGTTCTGGAACCAGGTTGCCTGGGTTCAAATCCTGACTCTGCCACTTCTTAGCTGTGTGACTCCAGACAAACCACATAACCTCTCTTGCCTCATTTTTTCTGTGAAGTGGTGACAATGCCCCTGCCTCAGAGGGTTGTTGAGGCATTGGTTGAATCCACATGTTTGAGGAGTTCAGAACAGTGCCAGCCTGGCAATGGCTCTGTTTGAGGGTGAGCTCTGCTGGATTATCCAGGAGCAGTTGCTGTTACTCTTTTACCTCGTCTGCTTGTCTCCCCTTTGGCTCTAATTCTGCCACCTTTGCCTGAGTTGGGAATTCAGTGGTTTGGATCCTGGCCAGGACCTCACTGTGTGATCTTGAATTGAAACTGTAAACCCAGCAGCCCCCACTTAGAGATTGGGTGATTCCCATCTCCAAACCTTTGCCTGCATTGTTTCATCGACTTGGAATGCCATTCGCGCTCCTCACAACAAAGAAGGTTGTTGATCTCCCAATGGCCCTCCCCTGCCAGCCCTTAGTTTTATTCTTTATTTTATTTTATTTTATTTTTGAGACAGGATCTCACTCTGTTGCTCAGGCTGGAGGGCAGTGGTGCAATCTTAGCTCACCGCAGCCTGAACTTTTGGGCTCAAGTCATCCTCAGCTTCCTGAGTAGCTGGGATTACAGGCATGAGCCACCATGCCTGACTAGTCCTATTCTTGAAGTGTGTGTGTGTGTGTGTGTGTGTTTGTGTTCTTTGTCCTTCTCAAACTGCAGAGTTTGATCGCTGTTCTCTTCCTTGCAGGAAGCTCCAAGACATGTCCAGCCTGCTCTTTGCTGCGAAACTGCACTGAAATAACTTTCCTTCTGCCCAGGACTCCTGCTTGTTTAGCCAGATGCAGCTGGGTGGGGGACCGGGCTGGGGACTGGACAGGGGCTGGGTGGAGAGAATGGACAAAGGCGGTGGTTGGAAGGGGGGCATGGATGAGGCATCCTGGGACTGGAGATTGCCAGCCCTGCCTCATAGCTCAGCCTGGTGCTGCTGGGGTAAAGGGCAGAGGGGAGCTCAACAGCAGAAGAGGCCCTGGATTGACCATGGGGATTGCTATAGAGTGGGCAGAGGTCCTGGAGGGCTTGGAAAGCAGGGGCCCTAATCTCCCTTCCTCAACCTCTATCCCTAGAAAATGGGACTCTCATTGAGAAGGGGTCATGTGTGGCCCCTGGAGAATGCCAAGAAGGTGTCTATGCCCTGACCTACGGCCCCCATGCAAGTCTCTGGGTCAGCACAGCCTGTTGTGAAAACAACTGCAGTAACCTTCCCCAGCAAGGTTTGTTGGGGGGACCTCGGGCTCACACACCAGGGTAGGGTGTGATGCGGACCCGGCCTCAATTTCCTGCCTCACAACCTTTTGTCTGACTGATTGGGGCAAGAAGGAGACCCTCAGTTTTCTCATCTGGAGAATGGGTGTGATGTAGATTTTAAAGGGTGTTCATCCCCTAAGCTGGCACGTGGTAGACACTCCTTTTGTTGCCATGTTTATTGAATATTGGGAGGCTAAAGAGAACTCCAAGCTCTTTTCTGTCTCTCTCTCTCTCTCTTTTTTTTTCTCTTTTTTTCTTTTTTTGAGACAGAGTCTCGCTCTATTGCCCAGGCTGGAGTACAATGGCGCAATTTTGGCCTACTGCAAACTCCACCTCCCTGGTTCAAATGATTCTCGTGGCTCAGCCTCATGAGTAGCTGGGATTACAGGTGTACACCATCACATCCAGCTAATTTTTGTATTTTTCGTAGAGTTGGGATTTTGCCACGTTGGCCAGTCTGGTCTCAAACTCCTGACCTTAAGTGATCTGCCCGCCTGGGCCTCTCAAAGTGCTGGGGTTACAGGCATGAATCACTGTGCCCAGCCTCTTTTTTTGTCTTTAATAGAGGGGCTCCCCTTGAAGGCTAGTCAAACAGAACATAAAACCTCACAAGTGGTGACAGGCCCAAGTCTAGGGTGAGCCCAGCCAGGAGACCAGGATGCCAAAAAAAAATTTTTTTTTTAAATTTTTTGACAGAGTCTCACTCTGTCGCCCAGGCTAGAGTGCAGTGGTGTGATCTTGGCTCACTGCAACCTCTGCCTCCTGGGTTCAAGCAATTCTCCTCCCTCAGCCACCTGAGTAGCTGGGATTACAAGCGTATGCTACCACACCAGGCTGAGTTTTTTGTATTTTTAGCAGATACAGGGTTTCCCCATGTTGACCAGGCTGGTCTCAAACTCCTGGCCTCAAACAATCCACATACTTTGGCCTCCCAAAGTTCTGGGATTACAAGTGTGAGCCCTCGTGCCCAGCCACAGGGTGCAAAATTTAAGGAGATGCTTACTCTAACGGATGGCCCTCTACTTGCACAACCGTGAAAAGTCGTGCCTCCTCAAATTCTGGGCCCCTGGTGTCACCTAGACCTGTCCCTGGGTGGTGAAAAAGATCACTTTTCGTTGCTTGGTTATTTCTTCTAAGAAGGAATTCGTACTTGGCAGATGTAGCAATGGGGAGAGGTAGCCATCCTTTCAAATGAGTGGGATTTCCCGCTTCCTAATTTGTGTCTAATTTCCCTCCTAAATTGTGTCTCTCAGCAAAATAAAACCCCAGGTTCAAGTTAAGAGGTGGGCATGCTATTCAGAATATAAAATGCCAGGTATGATTATAACTGCATGAATTTTTTTTAGACAGTCTTGCTCTGTCGCCCAGGCTGGAGTGCAGTGATACAATCTTGGCTCACTGCAACCTTTGCCTCTTGGGCTCAAGCAATCCTCGCACCTCAGCCTCCTCAGTAGCTGCGGCTACAGATACGTGCCACCATACCTGGCTAATTTTTTTGCATTTTGTAGAGATGGAGTTTTGCCGTGTTGCCCAGGCTGGTCTGGAACTCCTGGGCTCAAGCCTTCCACCTGCCTCAGCCTCCCAAAGTGCTGGGATTATAGGCGTAAGCCATTGTGCCCAGCCTCAGGTCTCAAACGCTCCTTGCAGCCCCTGAAAACTTATTCTGGGGCCAGGTGCAGAATCGCTTTGGGTTGGGAATTCAGGAAGAGCTCCTTTGGAGAGAGTTCAGGATCTCTCACGTGTTGTAGTCAGAGGGTGTTAGGAGCTGGAACTGCTGGGGCAGGAATAACCAGGGGCTTTCTGAGCACCTCTTGCATATATGTAAAAACAGGGCCTTTCTATGTGGCCTCTCCACATTGGTTAGATTGAGCTTCCTCCCATCATGGCTACCTCAAGGCTCTTTACATGGTTGCTAATGATTTCATTCAGCAAACAAAGTTATAGCAGCTTGGTCTTTATGGCTCAGCCTTGGAAATCACGTAATGCGACTTCTATTCTGCTTTATTGATTGAAATGGTCACAAAAGTTCCATCTGGTTTCAAGATGGAAGAGGCATGGACCCCACTTGTTGACGTGTCATAGATTTGCAGAGGTATTTTTTAAATCACCACTATGATTTGCAAACAGTTGGAGAAGAGGACTTTTCAGCAAAAGATTTATAATATAACCACAGTAGCCAGAGGATAAACTAATTATGAAGCCAACCAAATAATCGAGAGCAGTAGCTTGGGCTTCTGCTTTTGGCAGTATGGTGGACTTGATCCTCTAAAAGGTCTTTTGCTCCAAACAGTGGCATACTGGGAAGGTGGAGGACAGAGACAGTGAAATAGAGGAGGTGGCCCATCATGGTGGGGAGGAGCATTTTATCACTGACATTGTTTAGAATTGCTGGTACTACATGGTGATAATAAAAAGCAAACTGATCTTTTAGTTGGTTTTATGATTTTAAAAAATTCTCTATAGGCTGGGCATGGTGGTTCATGCCTGTAATCCCAGCACTTTGGGAAACTGAGGCAAGTGGATCACTTGAGAACAGGAGTTTGAGAATAACCTGGCCAACATGGTGAAACCCCGTCTCTGTTAAAGATACAAAAATTACCCGAGTATGGTGGCACACACGTGTAATCTCAACTACTTGAGAGGCTCAGGTAGGAGTGAGCCGAGATTGTGCCACTGCACTCCAGCCTAGGTGACATAGTGAGACTCTGTCTCAAAAAAAAAAAAAAAAAAAAAAAAAAATTCTCTATAGAAAATAAACCCCTTATAGCCTATTCCCAGGATGGACTGCTCCCGTTCCCTACCCCTGCTTAGTATGCCACTGTTTACAGATGAACAAGATCCTATACAGAAATACTTTTCCACACTTTTTCGGGTTGCAGAAAGTTAAGAAAATTTCCACGTGTCCCTAAGCAAAACAAAAATGTGAACAGAAATCAGAATGGGAGCAGTGAGAAAACATGGAAGGCACAGTGGTCTGGGAGCAAATGCTGATAATAGCCTGCTTTAGGTAAATAGGTTTTGGGCTGGCAGCATGCTTCTGGAATTTAGGTTCCCACATAAGCTAGGGACCTTGGACAGAGGCCGAAATGATCCCTGGTCAGTAGCACCTCCTGGCACTCAGTAGAAGCAAAAGCAAGTCCTTTCCAGGGAAAAGCTCCCAGGATTCCCACAGATGAATATCAACCAAATATGAGCTGACAATCATAGTTCATGAAAGGCACAAGGAAACAAGCCACCATGAGTGATAGCAGAAATAACAAATCACAGATACAGACCTGTGAGGAGCTCAGCTATTGTAATTATCAGCTGTAGAACATAGCATAACGGTATATGATATGTCTGAAGGAATAAACTTAGAATCACAAATGTGAGTAGGCAACAAGAGGTTGTAAAAACTGACCAGGTAGATTTGAAACTGAATCATATAGAACTACTAAGATGGGAACTTTCAGATAGCGAAAGATAGACATCAAGGTGGGAGGGTTGGACTCTGAGCCTCTTGTTGCAATCTCCTCTCATTTCTGCAGGGGGTCCCCAAATTCTGAAGGGCTGTGCTACACCAGAGGTCTGCAACTTACATAAGAATGCCACCCTGGGTCCAGAAGACTCTGGATTTCATCTCACTGCTAAGCCTGAATGCAACTACCTTACTCCTCCTACACAGCCAGGTGCTTTGAACCCTGCCTTTCTTACCTCCCTGGATCCCATATGCTCTTTTCAAACCTATGTGTTCCCAGGGTGTCCACATTCCCTATGATAATGCTCCCAATGAGTACAATTACCCATACACACACACACCCCACCTGACACACTCAGAAGCAGAACATCTATTGGCACATATCCATGAACATCCACATTTACATCCTAGCACCCAAAACAAATATGCAGAGGTACATAAATTTCTAAACATGAACATACTGTGAACATATTATGTGAATGAGATTAAAGATCCACACTCTGTTTAAATGGATCTGAGCCTGGGCAGCATGGCAAAACATCGTCTCTACAAAACAACAACAGCAACAACAAAACAAAGCCAGGCATGGTGGCATGCGCCTGTGGTCTCACCTACTTGGGAGGCTGAGGTAGGAGGATGGCTTGAGCTCGGTAGGCAGAGGTCACAGTGAGCTGAGATTGCATCACTGTACTCCAGCCTGGGTGACAGGGCAAGACTTCTTCTCAAAAAAAAAAAAAAAAAAAGGAAGAAAAGAAAAATTTGATGGTGGTTTCTCTCTTATCTTCACTTCCTTGCTTGTGAAAGAAGACAGATTTGCCAATAGTCTTATTTTGGCTTAACAAAGAACATTCACAAGAAGTTTTGTCTTCCACAAAAGTGATATGCTAATTGAAATAGTATTTACTGGGGCCACAGTTTATTAAGCAATTCAACCAACTCAACAGAGGGATAGATGTTTTAGAGGTGAGAAAGGCAATTTTCTCTGGATAGAGCTGCCTTCCCTCAGCTCCAGAGATATAGAGGAAACTGTGTTAGAAACTACACCAGAAAGGACCATTCTGTGTGTGTGTGTGTTTAGAGACAGAGTCGCCCTCTGTTACCCAGGTTGGAGTGCAGTGGCACGATCATGGTTCGCTGCAGCCTTGACTTTCTAAGCTTAAGTGATCCTCCTGCCTCAGCCTCCTGAGCAGCTCGCACCACAGGCACACACTGCTACACTCAGCTGATTTTTAAATTTTTTTTTAGAGGCTAGGTCCTCCTTGTGTTGCCAAAGCTGAAGGACCATTCTGTGATGCAAAAGAGAGTGTGTTTACTGGCGTGGTGGCTCATGCCTGTAATCCCAGCACTTTGGGAGGCTGAGGTGGGAGGATCACGAGGTCAAGAGATCAAGACCATCCTGACTAACACGATGAAACCCCGTCTCTACTAAAAATACAAAAAATTAGCCAGGCGTGGCGGCGGTAGTCCCAGTTACTCAGGAGGCTGAGGCAGGAGAATGGTGTGAACCCAGGAGGTAGAGCTTGCAGTGAGCCGAGATCGCGTCATTGCACCCCAGCCTGGGTGACAGAACGAGATTGTCTCAAAAAAAAAAAAAAAAAAAAAGGCTCATCAAAGAGTGTGTTTACTGAATTTTCAGGCAAAGCTGAAACATTCTCACCTTAGCTTCTTCAAATCTCCAGCTGCCAGGAGTTTTCCTTTTTTAAACTGAGCAGTGGATTTTTTTTTTTTTTTTTTTTTTTTTTTTGTGAGACAGAGTCTCACTCTGTCAGTCAGGCTGGAGTGCAATGGTGTGATCCTGGTTCATTACAACCTCCGCCTCCTGGGTTCAAGCTATTCTCCCTGCCTCAGCTTCCCAGGTAGCTGGGATTACAGGTACCCACCACCACACCTGGTGAATTTTTGTATTTTTTGTATTTTTAGTAGAGACAGTGTTTTGCCATGTTGGTCCGCCTCAGCCTCCTAAAGTGCTGGGATTACAGGCGTGAGTCTGTAATTTACAGCAGATTTAATTAATTATCACAATGAAGAAAAAAGGCTGACTTAGGAGCTCAAAATTTACAATACGGAAAGAAAAAGGGCAAAATAGGAAGACTGACAACAGAAATGTGGGACACGGAATTTTTGCACACATGATCCCTGTGGACACAGACACGGAACATATCTATGCATGGACACACAGGCTTTCATATACATGACGTGGAAAAGAGGCACAAGCACCCACAAGCATACAAAAGCACAAAATATACACAGGCAAGCTGAAATACATTACCAACATCCACGAGCGTTCACATCTGTACACCAACATATCTATATATATATATACCCCCACGCCTTGATGGAAACACAAACACACCCAGCCACAGAAACACACACATACCCTTAAAACCAGCTTTATACACATACACATAAACACACACCCTTGTTTATACAGACATGCAGGTAAACACTTACTCACACAGTGTCCTGCAGAGCTACACTCTCCTCTGAGCTCTCACCAGTCAGTTTCCTAGCTTGAGCTTCCTTACAGTATGGTGACTGGCTTCTGAGAAGGAAGAAGTGGGAACAACCAGAAGAAGTGGGACACATCCCTGCCCTCCTGCAGACAGTTTCAGAAACACACAGATAATTCAACACAGGAAGGCACAGCCAGATGTGCACACAGACTTAACAGGCCTGCAAACTTGCACACACAAATGGCATTCTTGCAGAAGTGCGCACACGAAGGCACTTTTGCGCACTCATGGGCACATATTGATGTGCCCAGAAACTCAGCTCCATGCACGTGCATGCACACTGGTTGTCTTCCGTCCGGTTCATCTTCCTCTGTCCCCAGGTCCTCATGCAACTGTGACACACGCCAAAGCTGAGACCACCATCTGCTTCACCTGCTCAGACCTCCACAGCTGTGGCCCACTTCCGTGCCCAGAGGATAATAACTACTGCCTTCAGATGGCGGGCATCACAGGTGAGTGCCCATGGGGACAGAAATGGGGCCTGGGGCACAGCAAGACCTATCCTCACTCTCCCACTTTGCTGCCTTGCTCCAGCCATTGTAGCCTTTTCCTGGGCATGCAGGACAGAGGCTGGGGTGCAGTGGAGGGTGTGAGTTTAAAATCTACTGCCATTGTTGTTTAAGTTACTGCTGAATAACGAATTGGCCAGAACTTAGTGGCTTAACCGGTCATAAAAAGACAAATACTGTATGATTTCACTGAGTTATCTAGAGTAGTCAAAATCATTGAAACAGAAGATAGAATGGCGGTTGCCAGAGGTTGTGGGAGGGGGAAATGGAAGTTGTTCGATGGGTACAGTTTCAGTTGTGCAAAATGAGTTCTAGAGATCTGTTACACGCAACAATGTGAATATAGTTAACATTACTGAATTGTGCACTTAAAAATTGTTAAGAAGGCCAGCCGGGCATGGTGGCTCACACCTTTAATCCCAGCACTTTGGGAGGCCAAGGCAGGCGGATCATCTGAGGTCAGGAGTTCAAGGCCAGCCTGGCCAACATGGTGAAACCCCATCTCTACTAAAAATATAAAAATTAGCTGGGTGTGGTAGTATGCACCTGTAGTCCCAGCTACTTGCGAGGCTGAGGCAGGAGAATCGCTTGAACGTGGGAGGCGGAGGACACAGTGAGCCAATATCATGCCACTGCACTCCAGCCTGGGTGACAGAGTGAGACTCCGTCTCAAAAAAAAAAAAATTATTAAGAAAGCCACACATGATGGTTTATGCCTGTAATCCCAGCACTTTGGGAGTCTGAGGCAGGAGGATCACTTGAGGCCAGAAGTTCAAGACCAACCTGGGCAACATAGTGCGACCCCATCTCTATTTTTTTTTAAAGGTTAAGAGGGTATATATTATACTGTGTGATTTAAAAAAAAATCACAATTGGCAAAATAAGCTTCTCAGATTAGACAAGTATTTGTTATTTCTCACAATTCTGCAGCTGACTGGACTCAGCTGGGCAGTTCTGCTCTAAGTGGTAAAGGCTGAGGTCACTTATGTGATTGCATTCAGCTGGGAGCTTGACTGCAACTGGAATGTTCAAGACAGCTGGGGAGAGGATCTCTCCTCTGAGCTCTCACCAGTCAGTTTCCTAGCTTGAGCTTCCTTACAGTATGGTGACTGGCTTCTGAGAAGGAAGAAGTGGGAACAACCAGGCCTTCTTCTTCTTTTTTTTTTTTTTTTTTTTTTTTGAGACGGAGTCTTGCTCTGTCGCCCAGGCTGGAGTGCAGTGGCGCAATCTCTGCTCACTGCAAGCTCCGCCTCCCGGGTTCACTCCATTCTCCTGCCTCAGCCTCCCGAGTAGCTGGGACTACAGGCGCCCGCCACCACGCCCGGCTAATTTTTTGTATTTTTTTAGTAGAGATGGGGTTTCAACTTTACTGTTAGCCAGGATGGTCTCGATCTCCTGACCTCGTGCTCTGCCCGCCTTGGCCTCCCAAAGTGCTGGGATTACAGGCGTGAGCCACTGTGTGTGGCCACAGCCAGGCCTTCTAAGTGATAGACCCAGAACTGTCACAGTGTCAGTTCTGCCACAGTCTATTTGTCAGAGCAAATCCCAAGGCCAGCTCAGATTTAAGGGGTGAGGTAATAGATTCCACCTCTTGATGACAGAGTGGCAAGGTTAGGTTGCACAAGAGCATGCAGGATGGGGGATACAGTTGTGGCCATCTTGGTATCTACTACAACACTCTGGGCAGGCAGCCCCCCTTAAGGCTCCTGTCACTCTGCCCCCACAGAAGGAAAAAGTGGACTCTTCTGTAAATGGGAAGAGGAGTTCAACTTGAAATCAGCTCTTTGCTATCTTTTTACAGCATAAAGAGGCATAATAAAGATGGTGTTCCAGTCTCCAGTTCTAGATATTTCTGGGATCTTAGAGAAGTTTCTTACTAAGCCCATGAGGTGCTCATAGACAGGGTGGGGAGACTTCCCAGGTACAGAGCCGCCCTATTAATTGGAACCCTAAGGAGAGAAGGCAGGGGATCATGGAAGGCTTTCTGAACTATGTGATTTTTTATTGTTGTTGTTGTTTTGAGACAAGGTCTCAATCTGTCACCCAGGATGGAGTGCAGTGGTGCAAACTTGGATCACTGCAGCCTTGACCTCCTGGGCTCAAGCGACCCTCCCACCTCAGCCTCCCAAGTAGCTGGGACTGCACCACTATGTCTGGCTAATTTTATTTTATTTTTTTGTAGAGGCGGGGGTCCTACTATGTTGGCCAGGCTGTTCTTGAACTCCTGGGTTCAAGTGATCCTCCTGTCCCAAAGTGCCAGGATTATAGGCGTGAACCATTGCCCCCAGCCTGAACTTCATGTGTCTTAATGAACAATGACCAGCTTTGGATGTATTATGGGGAGATCTCAGGCAGAGTGAATGCCATCAGGGAAATACCCAGAGAGATTTGGGGAGTTCGGTTGGGTGGTGGGTTGTGATTGCCTTTCCTCACTAACCTGGCCTCCATCTCTCTCCAGACTTTGGAGAAGGTAACCCTGTCTCCTGGAGAAACGGTTTCTGTGTGACCTCCAAGGACTGCAAATTTGGCAACTCCATCTATGCCCTGACCTACGGCGTTGGCTTTGGCTTCTGGGTCAACACCACCTGTTGCCAAGGCAACTGCCAGGAGCCCACCCCTCTCGGTATGCTGTCACCAGAAAGCAGTCAGATGGGTGGCCACGGAGGTGGTGGGTGACTCTGGAGGCAAAGTTGGGGAAGGAATGCAGGAAGGAACATCACTCAACCCCCATCCACAACCAGGCTGCCCTCAGGCACCCTGACCCCAGCTTGGGAGGAAATCCCATCAAGGTCATGACAATGTCAAGGTCGTGACAATATTAAGGTCGTGACAATGTGGTAGAGCCTAGGAGTGCACCAAGGGCTCCGGGAGGTTCTGAGATTCCTTCTGACTGACCCTCATCCTCTTCTACACAGCAGCTTATCTGGCCTCACACACCCTGAGTGAGATCTTGTGTCCTACATGTCCTGGGAGCTCCTTGGAGCCCTGCAATTCTTCCTTCTACATGCAGTGTCCCAGTGGGGAAACTGAGTGTGTCCAGCTGGACCTGACGTCTGAAGAAGGTAATGGGGACAGCACGTGTGTGTGTGTGTATGTGTGTGAAGAAGGTAATGGGGACAGCATGTGTGTGTGTGTAGGTGTGTGCACATGTGTGTATGCATGAGTGAGCCTGAGCACGTTGGATTTGGACACTGGTGTGCTTGAGTTTGGAGTCTCCCCTCCATCCTTTACTCTGTGTAGCTCAAGGCAAGGGACTTTATCTCTTTGAGCCTCAGTTTTCTCTTCTGGTAACTGGGGATGGTAGACACACACCTTGAATAGTGTTGTGAGGACAAAGTGAACTTATGAGAGAGGTGACAGAGTAAAGGGCATGAGAACAGGACCCTAGGGCCAGGCTGCCTGGGTTCAAATCCTGAATCCACCACCTATGACCTGGGTGACCTTGACCAGGTGACTTTGCCTCTCTGTGCCTCAATTTCTCCATCTGTAAAAGGGGATAACTTGGTATGCAACAAGTTCTTTAAAAAACAGGGGAGGGCCGGACACGGTGGCTCATGCCGGTAATCCCAGCACTTTGGGAGGCCAAGGTGGGCAGATCATGAGGTCAGGAGATTGAAACCATCCTGGCTAACATGGTGAAATCCCATCTTACTAAAAATACAAAAAATTGGCCCAGCATGGTGGCAGGTGCCTGTAGCCCCAGCTACTCGGGAGGCTGAGGCAGGATAATGGCGTGAACTCAGGACGCGGAACTTGTAGTGAGCTGAGATCACGCCATTGCACTCCAGCCTGGGCGACAGAGCGAGACTCCATCTCAAAAACAAAACAAAACAACGACAACAACAACAACAACAAAAAAACAGGGGAGGCCGAGCGTGGTGGCTCACACCTGTAATCCCAGCACTTTGGGAGGCTGAGGCGAGCAGATCATCTGAGGTCGTGAGTTCAAGACCAGCCTGACCAACATGGAGAAACCCCATCTCTACTAAAAATACAAAATTAGCCAGGCGTGGTGATACATGCCTGTAATCCCAGCTACTTGGGAGGCTGAGGCAGGAGAATCGCTTGAACCCGGGAGGCAGAGGTTTGGTGAATCGAGATCGCACCACTGCACTCCAACCTGGGCGACAGGACTCTGTCTCAAACAAACAAACAAACAAACAACAACAAAAAACAGGGGAATAACAACAGTGGCTAAGTCCTAAGACTGTTGAGAGAATTGAATAAGATAATCCAGTAAACTGTATCAGTGCTGTCTGAAAGAAATGTAATGTAAGACGCGTGTGTAATTTAAAATGTTCTGGGCCAGGTGTGGTGGCTCACACCTGTAATCCCAGCACTCTAGGAGGCCAGGATCGCTTGAGCCTGGAAGTTTGAGACCAGCCTGGGCAACAGAGGCTGACCCTCTCTCTACCAAAAATTGTCAAAATAATTAGCTGGGCCTGGTGGTACAACCTGTAGTCGCAGCTACTCAGGAGGCTGGGGTGGGAGGATCACCAGAGCCCAGGAGGTCGAGGCTGCAGTGAGCCATGACTGTGCCACTGCACTCCCGCCTGGGTGACAGAGTGAGACCCTGTCTCATTAAAAAAAAAAAAAAAAAAAAAAAAAAAAAAAAAAAAATTTAAAAAGGAAACAAACATTGCACACAAGTGAAAACACACCTGTAACATACGTGTAAGGTAGAAGGAGTGACAATGAGAGAGACAGCGGTGACCAGCCTCCAGCTCAAGGAAAAGAACATTCCTCATGAGCTTTCACGAAGGACATGGACTCGAGGGGCTCGCGGACACTGAGTGTGCAAGGCACTCTGCCTGAGCGCGCCCCCACGTCCCCTCCTTGCACCCTGTCTCCGTCTCCGCAGGCGGCCGGAACGTGAGCGTACGCGGCTGCGGCTCCCGAGACCTGTGCAGCGCCCCGGACTGGACCCACGGGCTCTCGGTGCTCCCGAGACATCGGCTGTCCAGCCACTGCAGCCCCGGCCGCCGCGCTGTCCTAGAGTCCCACTGCCGCTCGGGCGCCGCGCGCCCACCCTGCCGGTTCTGGCGGTAGTCCTGGCGACCGCGACGCTGTCCTAAGGAATCCCGCCTGGACCACCCTGCTGTCCAGGAGGCCCCCTCCTCCTGCTTGTTCGGCACGTTGCTAGATGGTGCCCTGGCTCCCCTCTGCTGGGGCAATGCGCGGACCTGGAAGCTTCTGGTGAGGAACTCAGGAAGTAGGGGTGATCTTCCTCCCTCAGACTAGCGCTTCCCAAAGCCAGACCTTTTGCTCCAGACTCAGGGCTTACTCAAGGCTAAGTCCTCTTTCCTCCCACCAGGGCCCCAAAGGCCATGCCTCCATCAGCCTAGGGTGTGTCTTCCCCCCTCAGACTAAGGCCACTCACCCCCTGCTGAGATCAGACCTCTGCTCAGCTAAGGGGGGGGCGCTGTACCTCCCCCCTCTGATTAGCACTTTCCCCAAGGCCAAACCTCCTCTCTCAGAAGAGGGCTGTTCTTCTTCCTCAGGTTAAAGACGTTAGGGACATCCCCATAGCTACACATTCTTTCCTTTAGATCAGGGGGCCTCAAAGACTAAGCCTCCTTCTTCAAACGAGGGGGTCCCCAACATCTGGCTGTTCCCGGACACCAGGGATGTGTCTCTTCTACCACACACTGACAAGCCACTTCTCCTCTTTCGTTCTCCCTCTTTGGGGTCTAGCAAAATCCTGGGCAGCCAAGGTGGGGCTTGAGGATCCAATACACCCGCTTCCAAGGTTTTCAGGGCAGCCTCCTCCACCCCTACCGTGGGCCAAGACCCGGCAGGGGGCTTGGGTGGGGTGAAGAGCCCTTCTTCTGTGTGGGCTCAATCTCCCAGCTGTAACCAGATCTGAATGAATCACATGTCACAATGCCAAGTGGTCTGAGTTTCCTTTTTCTGACGTTTTAACCTCAAAGAGGGACCTGATGTGGTCCTCCTTCCTCTGGGGCTAGAGGAGGTTAAGCCTCTTCAACTGGGGAACCTGGAGGGGACATACCGACAACAGTGTCTGGGAGCCAGGGTGGGCATAAGACCAAACGCTGCATCTAGAACTGAACTCAGAGGACTGAGCGGAGAGGTGACACTGGGGAGCTCACCATAGGCACAATGCCAGGAACCGTTTGCTTTCTGCTGAAAGTGGCTGGGCGTGGTGGCTCACGCCTGTAATCCCAGTGACCCGGGGCTGACAGTGGGAGAGAGGGCTACCTAAGAAACCACTCCAGGCCATGCACCAGACAGATTAGATGGCGTAGCTCTAGGGTGCTTGAAAGAGACCGCCCCCGCCGGGCGCAGTGACTCACGCCTCTTATCCCAGCACTCTGGGAGGCTGAGGCGGGCAGATTACTTGAGGTCAGGAGTTTTAGACCAGCCTGGCTAACATGATGAAACCCCTGTCTCTATTAAAAATACAAAAAATTGGCCGGGCGCGGTGGCTCAAGCCTGTAATCCCAGCACTTTGGGAGGCCGAGACGGGCGGATCACAAGGTCAGGAGATCGAGACCATCCTGGCTAACACGGTGAAACCCCGTCTCTACTAAAAATACAAAAAACTAGCCGGGTGAGGTGGCGGGCGCCTGTAGTCCCAGCTACTCGGGAGGCTGAGGCAGGAGAATGGTGTAAACCCGGGAGGCGGAGCTTGCAGTGAGCTGAGATCCGGCCACTGCACTCCAGCCTGGGCGACAGAGCGAGACTCCGTCTCAAAAAAAAAAAAAAAAAAAAACAAAAAATTATTTGCGGGTCATGGTGGCGGGTGCCTGTGTTCCCAGTTACTCAGGAAGCTGAGGCAGGAGAATCACTTGAACCTGGGAGGCGGAGGTTGCAGTGAGCTGAGATCGCACCACTGCACTCCAGCCTGGGCAACAGAGCGAGACTCCGTCTCAAAAACAAAAACTGAAAGTAACAGAAAGCCCAGCCAAAAGAACAGAAACAATTTATTTAACATTCATCTAACAAATCTTTATCAGTCACAAGCTATGCATCTTTTTGTAAGTGAGACACTTGTGATACAGACAAAATTCTCTGCTCTCATGGAGGTTGTGTTTTAGTGGAGGAGACACATAATAAATAAATATCACCTATCATACATCACACATCAGTGAGTACTAGGAAGGAATCATAGTGCAGGGAAGGAGAATGGGCAATGCTGCCAAAGAGGTATGATCTTATATATGGTGAGTAAGAGCCTCAGTAAGGTGACGTTCGAATAAAGACCTAAGTGAGGCAAGGGAGAAGACCATGCAGGTGTCTGAGGAGGGGGAGGGGGGCATTCCAGGCACAGGGAACTGCAAAGGCAAAGGCTCCAAGGCAGATACAGTAAGAAACAGTTAATGTGGACCAGACGCAGTGGTTCACGCCTGTAATCACGTGTGATTTTAGGAGTCTGAGGTAGGAGGATTGCTTAAGGCCAGGAGTTCAAGACCAGTCTGGGCAATACAGCGAGAGCCCATCTCCACAAAACATTGAAACGTTAGCCTAGCATGGTGGTGGCTACTTGAGAGGGTGAGGCAGGAGGATCACTTGAGGCCAGAAGTTCAAGGCTGTAGTGAGCTATGATTGTGTCACTGCACTCCAGCGTGGGCTACAGAGTGAGACCCTGTCTCAAAAAAAAAAAAAAAGAGAGAACGAGAAAAAGGGAGAAAAAAGAAAGGAAGGAAGGGATGGAGGGAGGGAGGAAGGGAAAGAGAAAGAAAGAAATGAAAGAAAGAGAAAGAAAGAAAGAGAGAAAGAGAGAGAAAGAAGAAGGAAAGAAAGAAAGGAGGGAGGGAAGAAGAAAGAAAGGAAGCAAGGAAGGAAGGAGGGAGGGAGGGAAGAAGAAAGGAAGAAAGGGAGGGAGGGAAAGAAAGAAAAAGAAAGGAAGGAAGAAAGGAAAGGAAGGAAGGAAGGAAAGAAAGACAGAAAAAGAAAGGAAAGAAAGAAAGGAGGGAGGGAAGAAGAAAGAAAGGAAAGAAGGAAGGAGGGAGGGAGGGAAGAAGAAAGGAAGGAAGGGAGGGAGGGAAAGAAAGAAAAAGGAAGGAAGGAAGAAAGTAAAGGAAGGAAGGAAGGAAACAAAGAGAAAGAAAGAAAAAGAAAGAAAAGAAAGAAAGAAAAAGAAAAAGAGAAAAGAAAGAGAAAGAAAGAAAGAGAAAGAAAGAAAGATGGAGGGAGAAGGAAGCAAGGGAGGGAGGCAGGAGAAAGAAAGAAGTTAATGTTATACAAATGGAGGTAGAGCAGAGGGTATCCAGAGGTCAGTAATTCAGCGATTCAAAGGAAACATTGAGAAACTCTTTCTCCTCTGCTGTCCTCTGCATGTTTCCATGATGATGGCCATAGCTGCAGCATCATGGCCTCGTACAACCATATCCAAAGCCAGAAGTGGGGGACCTCTCATCCTTGTCTTTCCAGAAGCCCCATCCCCTAGCAGACTTCCCCTCGTACCTCCTTGGCCAATATTGAGCCAGCCAATCCCTGGCAAGATGATAGACTTATCATGATTGACTTCACCTAATCAAGATTCAGTCCCTGGGGTTGAGAAATGTTCCAGTCTCTCCTATGGATCATGGCTGCCCCAGAGTCTGGACAAATATGGGGTTTGAGAAGGGGGAAATGAAAAAAATACGGGGTTTGAAAAGGGGGACATGGTGAAAATATGGGGTTTGAAAAAGGGGAAAAGAAAAAGAAGAAATGGATCAATAAGGATCGGTCAGAAAGACAAGTTACCCTAGGCATTTCAACAGAAGGAATTTAATGCAGGGAGTTGGGAAGGGTTGGGAGAGCAAAAGGGAGAAGCAGGGGAGCTGGAGAGTAGAGAGGAAGAAATTGAGGGTTCAGTTACTGTGGCTGTGTGACATATTTCCCCCCAAAACTTGGTGGCATAAAACAATTCAGGACTGTGAATCAGGATTTAGGGGTGGGGTGTGATGGTTAATACTGAGTGTCAATTTGATTGGATTGAAGGATGCAAAGTATTGATCCTGGGTGTGTTTGTGAGGGTATTGCCAAAGGAGATTAACATTAGCTTCTAATTTAAGATTACCAATTTCAGCCGGGCGCAGTGGCTTATGCCTGTAATCCCAGCACTTTGGGAGGCTGAGGCGGGGGTATCACCTGAGGTTGGGAGTTCAAGACCAGCCTGATCAACATGGAGAAACCCCATCTCTACTAAAAATACAAAATTAGCCGGGTGTGATGGCTCATGCCTGCAATCCCAGCTACTTGGGAGGCTGAGGCAGGAGAACCGCTTGAACCCGGGAGGTGAAGGTTGTGGTGAGCCAAGATTGCACCATTGCACTCTACCCTGGACAACAAGAGTGAAACTCCATCTCAAAAACAAAAAAAAACACAAAAAAACAAGATTACCGATTATCAATTTCACTTTGAGTTCATCAATAGGGAGATCATCTTGGTGGGCTTAATCTACTCACACAAGCCCTTTAAAAGTAGAATGTTTTCTCTTGCTGGTAGCAGAAGGGGAAGTTAGATTTGAAGCATGAAAAGGGTTTGGTGCGGCATTGCGGGCTTGAACATTGAAGGAATCAGGTGGAAAAGACCTAAGAGTAGCCTCTAGGGGCCAAGAGTGACCTGAGACAAGAGCCAGCAAGAAAGTGGGGGCCTCAGTTCTATAACTGCAAGTAGCTGATTCTGTTGAACACCTGAATGAGCTGTTTTTTGGTTTATTTATTTATTATTTATTTATTTTGAGACAGAGTCTCGCTCTGTTGCCCAGGCTGGAGCACAGTGGCACGATCTTGGCTCACTACAACGTCTACCTCCCAGGTTCAAGGGATTGTCCTGCCTCAGCCCCTGACTCCCACCCCGGTAGCTGGGATTACACGCCTGGCTAATTTTTGTATTTTTAGGAGACGGGGTTTCACTATGTTGGCCAGGCTGGTCTCGAACTCCTGACCTCTGGTGATCCACCCACCTTGCCCTCCCAAAGTGCTGAGATTACAGGCGTGAGCCACCGTGGCCCGCCATTTTATTTTATTTTATTGAGAGACACAGTCTTGTTCTGTGGCCCAGGCTGGAGTGCAGTGGCGCCATCTCAGTTCATTGCAACCTCCAATTCCCAGGTTCAAGGGATTTTCCTGCCTCAGCTTCCCAAGTAGCTGGGACTACAGGCGTGTTCCACCACAACCAGCTAATTTTTGTCTTTTTTAGTAGAGACAGGGTTTCACTTTATGTTGGCCAGGCTGGTCTCAAACTCCTGACCTCAGGTGATCTGCCCGTCTTAGCCTCCCAAAGTGCTGGGATTACAGGTGTGAGCCACCGCACCCGGCCCACCTTAATCATTTCTAAGTGTGCAATTCAGTAATGTTAAGTATATTCACATTATCGTGGAATCAATCTCCAGAACTTTTTCATTTTGCAAAACTGAAATTCTATACTCATTAAACAGTTCCTCCTTTCCCTCTTCCCAGTCCCCAGCCACCACCATTCTACTTCCTATTTCTATGAATTTGACTACTCTAGATACTACGTATAAGTGAAATCATACAATATTTGTCATTTTGGGACTGGCTTATTTCACGTAGCATAATGTCCTCAAGGTTCATCCATGTTACAGCGTGTGTCAGAATTTCCTTCCTTTTTAAGGTTGAATAATATTCCATTGTATGGATAGATCCAAATGTTGATCTATTCATTGGTTGATGGACACTTGGGTTACTTTTGCCTCTTGGCTATTGTGATGCACATGCTGAATGATGCTGCAATGATCATAAGCATGGTTATACAACTCTCTCTTCAAGACCATGCTTTCAATTATTTTGGATATATACCCTGTAGAATGGGTGGATGATGTGGTTATTCTTTTTTTTTTTTTTTTAGATAGATTCTTGCTCTGTTGCCCACCAGGCTGGAATGCAGTGGCGCAATCTCGGCTCACTGCAACCTCTGTCTCCCGGATTCAAGCAATTCTTCTGCCTCAGCCTCCTGAGTAGCTGGGAGCCACAACACCTGGCTAATTTTTGTATTTTCAGTAGAGACAGGGTTTTACCATGTTGACCAGGCTGGTCTTGAACTCCTGACCTCGTGATCCACCCTCCTTGGCCTCTCAAAGTGCTGGGATTATAGGCATGAGCCACCGTGCCTGGCCTGATGTGGTAAATCTATGTTTAATTTTTTGGGGACCACCATACTATTTTCCATAGTAGTTACATAATTTTGCATTGCCACCACCATTTGTTATTTTCTGGTTTCTGTCTGTGTGTGTGTGTGTGTGTGTGTGTTTTAATTTTTTACATTTTTTTAGAGACAAGGTCTCACTCTGTCACCCAGGCTGGAGTACAGTGGTGCAATCACAGTTCACTGCAGCTTCGAACGTCTGGGATCAAGTGATCCTCCCGAGTAGCTGGGGCTATAGACATGTGCCACTATATCCAGATAAATTTTTTTTTTTTTTTTTTTTTTTTTTGTAGAGACAGAGTCTTGCTCTGTTGCCCAAGCTGGTCTCAAACTCCTGGGCTCTCGCAATCCTCCTACCTCAACCTCCCAAAGTGCTGGGATTTTGAGTGAGTCATCACGCCCTGCTTCTTTTTTTTTTTTTTTTTTTTTCTTTTTTTTTTTTTTTTTTTTGAGACGGAGTCTTGCTCTGTGCCCCAGGCTGGAGTGCAGTGGCGCGATCTCGGCTCACTGCAAGCTCCGCCCCCCCGGGTTCACGCCATTCTCCTGCCTCAGCCTCCCAAGTAGCTGGGACTACAGGCGCCCACCACCTCGCCCGGCTAATTTTCTTGTATTTTTAGTAGAGACGGGGTTTCACCGTGTTAGCCAGGATGGTCTCGATCTCCTGACCTCGTGATCCGCCCGTCTCGGCCTCCCAAAGTGCTGGGATTACAGGCTTGAGCCACCGCGCCCGGCCTCTTTTTGTTTTTTACAGTAGCCTTCCTAACGGGTGTGTACACATGGGTGCTATTTTAAGCCCCTAGGCTTGTGGTAATTCATTACTCGGCACTAGGTACCCTTGGGTGAGAATGTCAAGAGAGGGAAGCCATGTTGCCTTTCTGCCGTACCCTCAGAGATCATACAGCATCACTCTTGCCATATTCTGTTCGTCCAAGTTCAGGGGAAGGGGCAAAAGAATAACAGCGTTCTGGAAAAGGATGTAGGGCCTGAAATATTGCTGTGGTCATTTTTGTAATACCACATGTTGGTGGGTTAGGGCTTCAACATATAAATTTCAGGAGACACAAATATTCCATCCATATCACTATTGAAAGTAGGTGGGAATTGAACAATGAGAACACGTGGACACAGGGTGGGGAACATCACACACCGGGGTCTGTCGTGGGGTTGGGGGAAGGGGGAGGGATAGCATTGGGAGATATACCTAATGTAAATGATGAGTTAACAGGTGCAGCACACCGACATGGCACATGTATACATACATAACAAACCTGCACGATGTGCACATGTACCCTAGAACTTAAAGTATAATAATTAAAAAAAAAAAAAAAGGAAAAAGGGAAGGAGGTATCGTTTCTGGCTAGAACTGTGTGGATGTTTCACGTAATTTATTGCATTTGATGCCCTATGATGTAGGCATTATAAGCCCTTATTTTGCAGATGAGGGATGGAGACTTCTGAGTGTTCATCTCAAAGTCTAACAGCAAGTAGCTGGACTCAGCTATGTCTGCTGATTCACGATTCATGTGGATCAAAAGGTCAGCAGGTCCCATGTTGGAAGAAAGGACGGGAATGTCCTTGCAGGGACTCTGAACTGTGGGCGGATGTAACCTGAGTCATTTCCAGCAGATTTCAGAGCTTGAGTGGTTTGTCAGCCGGGTATGGGGGCTCATGCATGTAATCCCAGCACTTTGGGAGGCCAAGGTGGGTAGATTGCTTGAGCGCAGGAGTTCAAAACCAGCCTGGGCAACATGGCAAGACCCTGTCTCTACAAGAAATTTAAAAAATTAGCCAGGCATGGTGGCACACACCTGTGGTCCCAGCTACTTGGGAGTCTGAGGCAAGAGGATCGCTTAAGCTCGGGAGTTCAAGGCTGCAATGAGCTATGATTGTGCTATTGCATCCCAGCCTGGGCAACAGAGCAACACCCTGTCTCAAAAAAAAATAAAGTGATTTGCCCTGTCACTGCTCTCTCTGCCATATGGACCACAAGGTTCCCGATAGAGTCCACCTGCCGGCTTCTGGAGTGAAGCTGACATTGAACAGAGCCACAGTGGACTCCAGCAGAGATGTGATAGGAGCGAGCAACCTGCTGTTGTAAGTCACCAAGACGTTGGGGCTGTTTGTTACTGTAACATCACCTGGCCTATCCTGACTAGTCCAGAAGTCTCAGAGGGGATTGATGACAGAGGTGAGGGTAGAACCAAATACGTCAAATTGCTGCCCCAGATAGGTTGGTGAAGATCTTTGGACTCTTCATGTACCCTATAAATATACATACCTACTATGTACCCATAAAAATTAAAATTAAAAAAACTGAAAAAAATAAAAGATCTTTGGACTCAAACAGACCTGGTGGGTTTGTGGTGTGGATTCACAATTTATCTTCAGTGTAGTCTTGGACAAGTTTCATAACCTCTCTGAGCCTTGTGTTCCCATATTGTAAGCTGCTATTGTAACGTATGTTAAGCACAAAGCTTGGCCCACACTAAGCTTTCAACCAATTGAAACAGTCATGTCTTCGGGTTGTTAATCATGAGGACTGTGCTATTATTTATCCACATTGTATAGAGGAGGAAACTGAGGCTGAAGGAGGCTAATAGGCTGCTAGTATGTAGAACATTGGGATGGAACACACATCTATCTGACACTAGAAGATAAAATTTCCCCCCCTTAAATGTTAAGAAAACGTCCAAATATATACAAAAGTAGAGAAAATAGTATAATATCTATGATAGACTGATACCCCAATCTATGATGGAATCAGAATGTGACTGAGCCCAGAGCCCGTGGCAGAGTGCTCAGGAAAATGTTTGCAGGCAGAAATAGTCATTAAGTGTCCAAAATTATCCACATTTTGCCAAATTATCTCTTCCTTCCTGTCTTCCCTGCCTCCTCCTTTCCTATACCTTCCCCTCTTCCTCCCTCCTCTCTTCTCTCCTTTTGCTTTTTTTTTTTTTTTTTGAGATGGGGTCTCGCTCTGTTGCCCAGGTTGGAGTGCAGTAGCGTGATCTTGGCTCACTGCAACCTCTGCCACCCGGGTTACAGCGATTCTCATGCCTCAGCTTCCTGAGTAGCTGGGATTACAGGCACACATCACCGTGCCCAGCTAATTTTTTGTATTTTTAGTAGAGACAGGGTTTCACCATGTTGACCAGGCTGATCTCGAATTCCTGACCTCAAGTGACGCACCCACCCTGGCCTCCCAAAGTGCTGGCCTTTCCTTTGCTTTTACCCTCCCTCCTTTGCTCTTTCTCTCTCCCTCCTTCCTTTCTTCCTTCTTTCCTCCTCTTTCTCTTTCTCCCTCCTCTCCTCCATACTTCTTTCTTCCTTTCTCCTTTCTTTCCTTCCTGTATTCCCTCCCTCTTCCCTTCCTTCCTTTTTGTGCTGAGACATTTAAAGCAAATCCCAGTCATCATGTTCCACCCATAAATACTTCCATGTGTATCAAAGCCCATGCTTTCAACTCTTGTAGGACAGATGCATCCTTTCTGGGAGGGAGGATGGAATAAAATAAAGCATATTGAGAGCTTAGCATAACCTGCACCCATCTCTCCCTGTTTGCAGAAGGCCTAGAATATCCTAATCTTTCAGGGGAGATCTCCCCTCACCCATGGATCTGTGACATTCTTCTAAATCCTTCATGGAAAAGCTCATATCAAAAGTGACAGGTTCACCTGTCTCTACAAAAAAAATTTAAAATTAGCCTGGGTGTGGGGGCATGCACCAGTGGTTCCAGGTACTCAGGAGGCTGAGGTGGGAGGATCACTTGAGCCTGGGAGGCTGAGAAAAAAGTGACTGGTTCAATATGGATACAAGAGACACATCCACAGAGCTCAGCATAGTGGTTCAGAGGATACTCAGGTTCCAGTCTGTCTGGGTTTGAAAGCCAACTTTGCCAGTTACTAGTTTTTTGTTTGTTTGTTTGTTTGTTTTTTAACCTTTGGAAACAGAGTCTCACTCTGTCGCCCAGGCTGGAGTGAAGTGGCGCAAACTCAACTCACTGCAGCCTCTGCCTTCCAGGTTCAAGCGATTCTCCTCCCTCAGCCTCCCCAATAGCTGGGATTACAGGTACACCACCATACCCAGCTAATTTTTGTATATTTAGTAGAGATGGAGTTTTGCCATGTTGCCCAGGTTGGTCTCTAACTCCTGAGCTCTGGCAATCCGCCTGCCTCGGCCTCCCAAAATGCTGGGATTATCACCGTTTTGTGAGCCACTGAGCCCAGTCACTAGTTCAGTTACTAGTGGCCTCAGGTGCGTATCTTGACCTCAGCTTTCCCATTTGTGAAATGGGACAATAATGGGTCCTACTCATAGAGGAGACATGCGGTTGAGGGAGTCCACACGTGCACAGAACTCAGAACAGCGCCTGGAATTCAGAGTTCAGCGCAGGTAAACGGTGGCCCTTACTGTCATTATTGGGGAAGGGAGTGCCCTTTGGGTCATGGGTGTCGTTTCTGTCTGTTACCCAATATGGCCTCCCGTTGTGAAGGTTGCCCGCCCCAAGGTATGGGTGGGAAGGAACCTGGGGGTGGTGAGGAAGGAAGGCAACATCTCTGCCAGACTGGAGTCTCTGGGGGATGAGTCCCGGATATGACCCATCCTGGCTGAGTCCAGAGTCCATGGCAGGTGGTCAGGAAATGTTTGTGGAAAACAGTCATTTAATGGTCCTGGAATCTGCAGGGGTAAAAGGGACTTGGGGGATAGGGTGGGGCTAACCTGGGTGAAGAATTTGATGTTATTGTACATTGCTAATTTTCCATAGGGGCATACATGTAGGCATATTATTCAAGTTTTTAAATTTTATTATAAATTATTTAAAACAAATAAAGAATAAGTGGAGTCTCCTGGCACTCAGTTGAAAGACAAAAAACATCAAAACATTTGAAATACACGCCCAGGGGCCACAGCCTTCCCTGGCCACAGCTCCTTTCCTCTCTCCTCGCCTGAGATCACCTCTTTCCTGCACATGATATCTCTAATTTTGTCACCTACAGGCATGCTTTTAATTTTCTTTTTTTTCCCCAAAGTCTTACTCTGTTGCCCAGGCTGGAGGGCAATGGTGCTATCAATAGCTCACTGCAGCCTCAACCTCCTGGGCTCAAGTGATCCTCCTGCCTCAGCTTCCTGAGTAGCTGGGACCACAGACATGTGCCACCATGCCCAGTCCGTCCTTCCTTCCTTCTTCCTTTCCTTCTCCTTTCCCTTCCTTCCCCTCCCCTCCTTTCCCCTCCCCTGCCCTCCCCTTTCCTTCCTTCCTTCCTTCCTTCGTTCCTTCGTTCCTTCCTTCCTTCCTTCCTTCCTTCCTTCCTTCCTTCCTTCCTTCCTTCCTTCCTTCCTTCCTTCCTCTCTCTCTCTCTCTCCCTCCCTCCCTTCCTTCCTTCTTCCTTTTTTTTTGAAGGGGGAGTCTCACTCTGTTGCCCCGGCTGGAGTGCAGTGGCACAATCTCAGCTCACTGCAACCTCCGCCTCTCAGGTTCAAGTGATTCTCTCAGCCTCCCAAGTAGCTGGGACTACAGGTGCATGCCACTGCGTCCGGCTAATTTTCTTTTGTATTTTTAGTAGAGATAGGGTTTCACCATGTTGATCAGCTGGTCTCGAACTCCTGACCTCAGGTGATCCACCTGCCTCGGCCTCCCGAAGTGCTGGGATTACAGGCGTGAGCCACCACACCTGGTCCCTTCTTTTCCTTCCTTCCTTCCTTCCTTCCTTCCTTCCTTCCTTCCTTCCTTCCTTCCTTCCTTCCTTCCTCACTCCCTCCCTCTTTCTGGTCTCCCTATGTTGCCCAGGCTGTTCTCAAACTCCCGAGCTCAAGCGATTTTCCTGCCTCCAACTCCCAAGGTGCTGGGATTACAATGATCAGTGTTGAGTCACTATGCCCAGCCACTTTTAATTTTTTAAGGGAAGTCTTTTCTTCTTTTCTGCTTGGTTCTCTCCTCACCTTTCTCTTCTCTCCCCCACAGACTCCTTCATAGGAATGCTCGTAGCTCACTGCAGCCTTGATCTCCTAGGCTCAACTGATTCTTCCACCTCAGCCTCCCATGCAGCTGGGACCATGGGCATGCACCCCCATGCCAAGCTATATGTATATGTTTCGTAGAGATGGGATCTCACTATATTGCCCAGGCTGGTCTTGAACTCCTAAGCTCAAGCGATCTACCCACCCTGGCCTCCCAAAGTGCTGGGGTGACAGGCAAGAGCCACTATGCCTGGGCAACTCTCTGCATCTTGCTTTCCTCAACCCTCCGAGTCATTCGATTCACCCTTTCTAATGGCTGTGTGGTGTGGTTTCCATGGCCTATGGCATGGATGTACCAACATTTATTCAGCAGTCACTGTCCTATTGAGGGGAATTCACCTTGTTTTCTCTTTTGTCCCTCCCACTATGAGAGATGTAAACATCCTACTGACAAGACAGTTTATCATCTGTTATGTGTCTCTGTGTCTTAAATAATTTCTAATGAATTTTAAAAGCTTGGGGCCGGGTGTGATGGCTCACACCTGTAATCCCAGCACTTTGGGAGGCCAAAGCGGGTGGATCATGAGGTCAGGAGTTCGAGACCAGCCTGACCAACATGGTGAAACGCTGTCTCTACTAAAAATACAAAAATTAGCTGGGCATGGTGGTGCACGCCTGTAATTCCAGCTAGTAAGGAGGCTGAGGCAGGAGAATTGCTTGAACCCAGGAGGCGGAGGTTGCAGTGAGCTGAGAGCTGAGATTGCACTCCAGCCTGGGTGACAGAGCAAGACTGTCTCAAAAAAAAAAAAAAAAAAAAAAAATTGCACGCCGTATGCCTTTCATGCATTTTTTAAAAAAATTCAAAAATGTGTAATTAAATGAAATTGAAAGTTACAGTTAAAAATTAGAAGCAAGAGGCCAGGTGCGGTGGGTCACACCTGTAATCCCAGCACTTTGGGAGGCCAAGGTGGGAGGATCATTTGAAGTCAGGAGTTCGAGACCAACCTGGTCAACATGGTGAAACCCTGTCTCTACTGAAAAATGGAAAAATTAGCCAGGTGTGGTGGCGCTTGCCTGTAATCCTAGCTACTTGGGAGGCTGAGGCAGAATAATCGCTTGAACCCAGGAGGTATAGGTTGCAGTAAGCCAAAATCATGCCACTACACTCCAGCCTGGGCAACAGAGAGAGACTCTGTCTCAAGAAAAAAAAAAAAAAAAAAGTAAGAAACAGTGAAGTGGCCCTCACCTCCCCAGGTGTGCTCCACTCCCCAGGTGCCATTTCCATCCAGATGGGGCCCCCTAGACATCCTTTTTCCCCTGCAGACTCCAGGGAGTGGTCAATGAAATTCCTTCAGTCATGAAAAGGTCCATCGGATAGATCTTTAGGAGCAGGGATGCTCAATTGAAGGAAATGTGTGCATTTAATTCATTAATAAGTGTTGTCAGATTTGCCTCAAGTGTTTCATCTGGGGCCTTCCTGCATGGGGAACACCTGTTTCTCTCTATCAGGCCGAATCCAACTTCCCAGCCATCCCTTCTGCCTCCTCCCACCCTCTCTCTTTGAACCTTCCAAGTGAACCTTCCAAGGCCACAACTTGGGGTTCTGACCAGTGTTGTGCTGAGCCACGTGGGACCTGATACAAAAGGCACTATTTACTCATGCCCCTCTGTCATGGTTTCATGATTTCATGTTTTTTTTTTCTTTCTTTCTTTTTTGAGACAGGATCTGGCTTTGTTGCCCAAGCTGGAGTGCAGTGGCTTGATCTCAGCTCAATGCAACCTCCGCCTCCTGAGCTCAAGCCATCCTCCTACCACAGCCTCCAAAGTAGCTGGGGCTATAGCGCCTGCCACCAAGCTCAGCTAATTTTTGTAGAGACCAGGTTTTGTCACGTTGCCCAGGCTGGTCTCTAACTCCTGGGCTGAAGCAATCCACCCATCTCGGCCTACCAAAGTGCTGAGATTACAGGTGTGAGCCACTGCACCTGGCCCTCACGTATTTTTTTGTTTTTTGTTTTTTTGAGACAGAGTCTCTTTCTGTCACCGAGACTGGAGTGTAGTGGTGTGATCTCAGCTCACCTCACTCCTAGCTTGTTACGGGAAAACCTGTGGGTTGGCTGGGCTCAGCTGTATGGTTCTTCTGCCCCCATGTGGTGTTGGCTGGGGTTACACCTGTGCCTGCATTCAGCTGGAGCTCATCTGTGGCTGAAATGTCCTGGATGGCTTCAAGCTCATCTCCATGTGGCTGCAGTCTCTACATGAGGTCTCTCCAGCAGGGTAGCAGGACCTCTTCGAATACAAGCTTTGGAGAAAGAAGGAGAAAACAGGAGCTGAAACCTGTTAAGGCCTGGGTTTGGGAGTCTCAGAGTGTCACTTCTTGTGACAAAGAAAGTCACAAGACTGGCCCAAATTTAAGGGAAGGGGAAAGAGACTGTGCCTCTTGCTGGAAAGAGTGGCACATGCCCACAGGGATGGGAAAATTGCCAGTGGCAGTCTACCCCTTCCCCAAACCCCTTCCCCAACTGCCCATCTCTATCTTCTTGCTTGCTTTTCCTTCGTTTTTCTTATCATTACTTGACACTATCTTAATTACTTTTGCTTATAAGCTCCATGAGAGCAAGGACTGTTTTGTTTTGTTTTGTTTTTTGTTGTTTTTTGAGACAGAGTCTTGCTCTATCACCCAAGCTGGATTGCAGTGGCACAATCTCGGCTCATGGCAACCTCTGCCTCTTGGGTTCAAGCAATTCTCATGGCTCAGCCTCCCGAGCAGCTGGGACTACAGGTGCCCATCAGGACACCTGGCTCTTCTTTTATTTATTTATTTATTTATTTATTTAGTAGTTTTAGTAGAGATGGGGTTTTGCCATGTTGGCCAGGCTGGTCTCAAACTCTTGACCTCAAGTGATCCACCCAAAGTGCTGGGATTACAGTCGTAAGCCACCATGTCTGGCCCTTTTTCTTCTTTTTTCTTATCACTACTTGACACTACCTTAATTACTTTTGTTTACTATCTATATATTTTAAAAATATATAAGCTCCACAAGAGCAAGGGCCTTCTGTGTCTTATTCATCACTGTATCAGTACCTAAAACTGTGCCTAGCACCTAAAAGACAGCCAATATTTACATAAATATTGAATATGAATCCCTGAGGACTGATTTCAGGTTTACCCAGGTTGTGGAGAGTGGAGAGAAGGTGGAGGCCACCACATGTATATATTCCTAGGGACATGCTTTAGAATTTCTAAGAGACACAGAGAGAAAGGGCAGGCAGGAAAGGAGGCTTGGGAGTGGGCAGGAGAAATGGTTCAGGGACTGTCTTTGTCACTGCTGTGTCTCCAGCCTCGACCAGCCAGGGCCTGGCTCACAGTAGGTGTCTGGAAAGCATGTGTTGAATGAATTAACTTTCTCCAAAAATCCTTCACTGACTCCATCCCCACCCCTAGGCTGGGTCAGGCACCCCCATGGCTCCCACACCTCTCTGGGCAGCTTCAACCCCATTGTGGCCACCGTGGGTCATCACTGTCTGAGGACGGAGGTGTGTTCCCTTCTAGACTCAGAGTCCACAGGGTTGGTGCTGTCTCAGTCACCACTGGATCCCCAACATCAACCAAGGGGTCCTTGGAGGTAGTAAGTATACTTTGCATCAACCTCCTCTCTCTGGGGTAGAGCCGGCCCCATCATTGCTGTATGCTCACCCCAGAGGGACACAGAGTAGACACTCACAGAACACCTTCGTTGATTCTAAGATAGATTCTTTTTCCTTTTTCTTTTTCCACGTTTTAACAATTTTTTTTAAAGAGACAGAGTCTCACTGTTGCCCAGGCTAAAGTGCAGTGATGTGATCACAGGCCACTGCAGCCTTGACCGCCAGGGCTCAAGCAATCCTCCCACCTCAGCCTCCTGAGTAGCGAACCACAGGCACACGCCACCATGCCTGGCTAATTAAATTTTTTTGTGTGTGTGTGGAGACGGGGTCCCCCTATATTGCCCAGGGTGGTCTCAAACTCCTGGGCTCAAGAAATCCTCCTGCCTTGGCCTCCCAAAGTGTTGGGATTACAGGTGTGAGCCACTGGGTCTGCTGCAATTTTTCAAATAAGACAACTGACTGGGTACAGTGGCTCACATCTGTAATCCCACTTTGGGAGGTCGAGGCGGGGGGATCACCTGAGGTCAGGAGTTTGAGACCAGCCTGGCCAATTTGGTGAAACCCCATCTTTACTAAAAATACAACAATTAACCAGGCGTGGTGGCACGTGCCTGTAATCTCAGCTACTCGGGAGGCAGAGGCAGGAGAATTGCTTGAACCTGGGAGGCGGAGGCTGCAGTGATCTGAGATCGCGCCATTGCACTCCAGCCTGGGTGACAGAGTGAGACTCTGTCTCAATAAGTAAGTAAGTAAATAAATAAATAAATAAAACAAGACAACAGTGAAGTTTGCTGCATCATTTGCCTCTTCCTTCACAAAAGATTTCTCTGTAGCATGCGATGCTGTTTGATAGCATTCTACCCACGGTAGAACTTTCAAAATTGAAGCCAGTCCTCTCAATCCCTACTACTGCCTTATCAAGTAAGTTTATGTCATATCCTAAATCCCTTGTTGTCATTTTAACAATATTCACAGCATCTTCACCAGGCACAGATTCTATCTCAAGAAACCACTTTCTTTGCTCATCCATAAGAAGCAACTCCTCGTCTATTCAAGTTTGATCATGAGATTGCAGCAATTCAGTCGCATCTTCAGACTCTACTTCTAATTTTAGTTCTCTTGCTATTTCTAGCACATCTGCAGTAAATGCCTCCACCGAAGTCTTTTTTGTTGTTGTTTGTTTGTTGAGATGGAGTCTTGCTCTGTCACTCAGGATGGAGTACAGTGGCGCAATCTCGGCTCACTGCAACATCCGCCTCCCAGGTTCAAGCAGTTCTTCTGCCTCAGTCTGCCAAGTATCTGGGATTACAGATGCATACCACCATGCCCAGCTAATTTTTGTATTTTTAGTAGAGATGGGATTTTGTCACATTGGCCAGGCTGGTCTCAAACTCCTGACCTCAGGTGATCCACCTGCCTCAGCCTCCCAAAGTGCTGGGTTACAGGCATGAGCCATCATGCCCTGCCATTGTTTTTTGGTTTTTTTTTTTTTTTTTTTTTTGAGACAGGGTCTGGCTCTGTGGCCCACTCTGGAGTACAGTGTTGTGGTCATAGCTCACTGTAACCTTCAACTCTTGGAATCAAGCAATTCTCCCTCATCAGCCTCCCAAGTAGCTGGAACTACAGGCATGTGTTACCACACTTAGCTAACCTTAAAAATTTTTTATAGAGATGGGGTCTCACTATATTGCCCAGGCTGGTCTCAAACTCTTGGCCTCAAGGGATCCTCCAAACTCAGCCTCTCAAAGTGCTGGGATTACAGGCGTGAGCCACCACGACTGGCCCCTATCTCGGCTTTGGACAGGCCTTCTTCACTAAGTTTAATCATTTCCAGCTTTTGATTTAAAGTGAGAGACATGTGACTCTTCCTTTTACTTGGACACTTGGAGGCCATTTTAGAGTTATTAATTGGCCTAGTTTCATTATAGTTGTGTCTCACAGAAGAGGGAGGTGCAAGGAGAAGGAGAGAGACAGGAAAACGGCTGGTCAGTGGAGCAGTCAGAACACATATAATGTTTATCAATTAAGTTTGCTGTCTTCTGTGGGCACAGTTTATGGTGCCCTGAAATGATTACAATGGTAACGTCAAAGATCACGCTAGCAGAGATAATAATGATGAAAAAGTTTCACATGTTGTGAGAATTTCCAAAATGTGACACAGAGACATGAAATGAGCACGTGCTGTTGGGAAAATGGCACCAACAGGCTTGCTGGACACAGGGTTGCCACACACTTGCAATTTGTAAAAACCATAGTATCGGCCCAGGCGGGGTGGCTCATGCCTGTAATCCCAGCACTTTGGGAGGCCAAGGTGGGAAGATCACTTGAGGCTAGGAGTTCGAGACCAGCCTGGCCAAGATAGCGATACCCCCGTCTCTATTAAAAATACCAAAATTAGCTGGGCATGGTGGCGCACGCCTGTAGTCCCAGCTACTCGGGAGGCTGAGGTGGGAGAAGCACTTGAACCTGGGAGGCGGAGGTTGCAGTGAGCCAAGATCATACTACACACTCCAGCCTGGGCAACAAGAGCAAAACTCCGTCTCAATACATAAATGAATGAGTGAATGAATGAATGAATGAATAAATAAATAAATAAATAAATAAATAAATAAAACAATAGTTGGGAATGGTGGCGCATGCTTGTTGTCCCAGCTACTTGGGAGGCAAAGGTAGTAGAGATTGCCTGAGCCCAGGAGGTGGAGATTGCAGTGAGCCAAGATCATGCCACTGCACTCCAGCCTGGGTGGCAGAGCAAGACCCTCTTCTCCACCACATACCCCCACCCCCGGCAAAAAAAAACACATAGTATCTGTGAAGGACAATACAGCTGAGTGCAATAAAATGAGGTGTGCCTGAAATTGAATTTATTATTGAATGAATGAAAGTTCTCTCTCAACTCAGGGTTTTTGCAGAGGCTGGTCCCTTAGCCTGGGATGTAACTCCCTAATGTGCCATCTGGCTCACTCCTACTTATCCTTTGGATCTCAGGTCAGGTGCCCCCTCCTCCAGGAAGCCCTCCCTGACTCCCAGGCTGAGTCAGGCATCCCCCTTTGTGCTCCCACAGCCCTCTGGGGTCCCCCATCCCAGAGCTGCCCCCTCTGTCATCATTATCTTGGGATGGATCTGACTCCACCACTGGACTCTGAGTCCTGTGGGGGCAGAACCTGGGGCTGTGTTGTTCATTGCTGTGTTTCCAGCATGCAGATAGGCAGGGTGCAACCCCTCCCTGGCTGGTGCTCTGAGGAGCTGCTGGGGGCATCCTTGGGAACATGCCAGTCTGCATCGGTGCATATGTGCAGGCAGCGGTGGCTCTCTTTCTTGGTCCACAATCATCCTGGGCTGCAATTATCTCCATTTTCTTGGGTCTGGAGCCCCTGAAGCAGTGCCTGGGTTTGATGCATCTCTGGGGCCCTAGCTGCTGCAGCAGAATGAATGAGGTTCCTGAATGGAGTCAGTGGGTTTCGGGGTTTCTGTATATGTTGTCAGTGTGTAATTGTGTCTCTTAAAGTCTGCACGTCTGTGTCCCTGAATGAGGGTGTTTGTGAGGCTTTGGTAACTGTGTGTTTGTCTGAGTCTTGCTTTCCTTCAATGACTCTGTTGTTTTGTTTCGTTTAGAGACAGAATCTTGCTCAGTCACCCAGGCTAGAGTGCAGTAGCACGATCATGACTCACTGCAGCCTTGAACTCCTGGGCTCAAGCAATCCTCCTACCTCAGCCTCTTGAGTAGCTGGGACTACAAATGTGCACCACCACACCTGGCTAATTTTTTTTTTTAAAGAGATAGGGTCTTGCTGTGTTGTCCAGGCTGGTTTCGATCTCCTGGGCTCAAGAGAACCTCCTACCTTGGCCTCCTAAATTGATGAGATTACAGGCATGAGTGAGCCATTGCGCCCACCAGCAATGACCCAATTTGTATCATCAATTTTCACACTTGTCTGGGGAACTGAGAGTCCCCGGGTGAAGGGTGGAGTGGTAGCAGGGCCAAGCCCTCGGACACCAAGCTGTGAATCTAAGAGTTTGTCCTGGGGGTGATGGAGACCATGGAGGATTTTGAACAGGTCTCAGTGTTAGAGAGATCTCTCCGGAGCCTTCAGCGGAACTGGAGGACCCCGTGTGAGTGGGTGGTGAGCCCATGAGCAGCTGGGGTCTGGAGACCCTGCTCCACCTCCAGGCCCCGCCCCCTGACATCACTGTCGCATTATTGCACCAAGGCTGGCTGACCAATAAGCTGCTGCTTGCTATTACAATGGGTCCTAGCAACGGCGTCTGACCTTGGGTTAACAGGCAAGGAGATCCTATCAGTGGGGAGAGTGTGAGGGGAGAGGGAGAGCCTGCAGGGCAGGTGAGTCCCCCAGGGCTCTCTCGCTGGGCCCCTGTGCATGTGCGGAGCAGGGGCTTGCGGTCCTAATCTGGACTCTCTCAGCCCAAATTCCAACCACTGACTCGTCTGCCCCTTGCTGCCAGGACCTGTTCCAGGTTCCCACTCTTCCCACCCAGACCATACTAGGGAGAGGGCATAGGCAGGAACCCTTCTGACCCAGGATAGGAGGTTCAGATCTGGAGGCAACAATGTCTTTATTTATTTATTTATTTATTTTTCTAAGACCGAGTCTCGCTCTGTTGCCCAGGCTGGAGTGCAGTGGCGCAATCTTGGCTCACTGCAACCTCCGCCTCCCGGGTTCAAGAGCTGGGACTACAGGCATGCGCCACAACACCTGGTTAATTTTGTATTTTTAGTAGCGATGGGGTTTCACCATGTTGGCCAGGCTGGTCTCGAACTCCTGACCTCAAGTGATCCACCCACCTCGGCCTCCCAAAGTGCTAGGATTATAGGTGGGAGCCACCACGCCCAGCCAGGAACAATGTCTTAAGGACACATTTCTGTGGGGGGTGGAGTGCGGTAGCAGAGGATGGGGTGAGGGGTGGGAGGTGAAGAGACGGGATGCAGGGGGCAAGGAGACAAGGCGGGAGGCAGGGACATGTGGCTGAAGGGAGAGTAACTCTCTAGAGGGGTGAAGGAGCCTGGGGACCTGGGTTTGGGTCCTGGCTGTGCCTCTGGATGAGGAGGCCTCACTTGTCTTGTCTGAGCCTCAGTCCCTCTCCCTATCAACTGGGGACAGTGATCCCAGACATAAGCAGCTCTCCCAGGGCTCCCTGAAGACCCTTAGTGAGTAAATGTATTTTAGAGGTGATGGGCCAGAGGAGGGTGAGTGGGAAGGGGGAGGACCAGGGAAGCTCCTGGCGAGGAGGAGGGATCTGAGGGGGGCCATCACGACAGGAGCTCCAGGGGGATGGGAGGGGAAACTGAACCCCGGGAGGCAAGGGCTGCCATGGCAGGGCTGGGATTTCATGGAAATGACTCCCAGTGTCCAGGTGGTCCCCATGCCTGGCTTCCCGAACCCAAGGGTATCTGAACCCAAAGTCAGCCTAGGGCTAGCTGAACGGGGTTCATGGTCATCACAGCAGCCCTGCGAGGTGGAGGGGAGTATCCCCCACAGAGCAGCTGAGGCTCAGAGAGGGCGAGGACTTGCTCAAAGTCACACAGCTAAGAATATTACTAATGATAAGTACAATGACGACGATGATGATGCCAACGACACGTGGCACCTGCCCTGAGCCAGGCGCTGTTTTATGGGCTGTTTTATGTCATAACTCATTCAAGTGACAGAGATCCTACAGGGTGGTTTGTCGTGATTGTAGGTATCATTCTCAGTGTACAGATGAGGACAGTGAGGGGAGAGTTAAGTAACTTGCCTCACATCACTCAGTGAGTATGTGGTGGAGCCAGGATTTGATCCCAGGCAGTCTGGCTCCGGGTCTGGGTCCCCTTCACCCCACCCTCCAATCCCAGCCGCAGCAGGAGGCAGCTGTTTCCTCTGAATGGGTCTGTGCCACAGGCCAGGAGCTGGGCTTAAGCCCTTTCCTATGCAGCCCTGGCTATGTAATTTGCAGAGCCCAGTATGAAAATAAAATATGGGGCCCCTGGTTCAAATATTACAAAGAATTTCAGGCCAGGTATGGTGGCTCATGCCCTTAATCCCAGCACACAGAAGCCAAGGCAGGAGGACCTTGATCTCGGAAGTTCAAGCCCAGCTGGGACAACATAGTGAAACTCCCATCTCTACAAAAAGTTTTAAAAAGTAGCTGGGCATGGTGGCATGCACCTGTGGTCCCAGCTATTCAGGAGGCTGAGGTGGGAGGATTGCTAGAGCCAAGGAGATCAAGGCTGCAATGAGCCATAATTGTAGCACTGTGCTCCAGCTTGGATGACAGAGATCCTGTCTCAAACAAACAAAGAATTTCAGCCAGTGTCAGCAGAGCATTAAACCAAGCACTGGGCTACTCTAAGCACACAGCCCTCCAAGGCATGCATACATCTGGAAAACTGACCTGTGCCTAGATTACCCTGGAGATTCCAACAGTGCTCCAAGAGGCTGCTTGGTGGTCATGCCCATTACACAGAGAGGCGCTTCATTTTGCCCCTGGTCACACAGCAAGTTAGTGGCAGAAAAGGGATGTGAACCTGGGCCTGCCAGATCTCAAAGCCCTTTAACTTGTGCCAAAAATGTGTCCCCAGTTCTTGAAGGAGAAAGAGAGTTGTGGGCTTCCAGGGGGACTCCCTTCACATCCGTGATGTCTGTCTCTCCCCACCCTATGCCAAGGCCCAGGTGGTGTGAATGGCTCCCTTCTCCTCTGCAGGCGCTGAGGATCACGCATCCTGTGACTCTCCCCTGTCCCCCGCCACCCTCTGAACCACTGGCCACCATGGCTACTTCAAAGTTGCCTGTGGTGCCTGGGGAGGAGGAAACCACCATCCTCATGGCCAAGGAAAGGCTGGAGGCCCTGCGCACAGCCTTTGAGTCGGGCGACCTCCCCCAGGCCGCCTCTCACCTCCAGGAGCTGCTGGCCTCCACGGAGAGCACCCGCCTGGAGGTGGGCGTCACGGGCGAGTCGGGCGCCGGCAAGTCCTCCCTCATCAACGCCCTGCGTGGCCTGGGGGCCGAGGACCCTGGCGCGGCTCTCACGGGCGTTGTGGAGACCACGATGCAACCGTCGTCCTACCCGCACCCACAGTTCCCCGATGTGACCCTCTGGGACCTGCCAGGGGCCGGCTCTCCAGGCTGCCCGGCGGACAAGTACCTGAAGCAGGTGGACTTCAGCCGCTATGACTTCTTCCTGCTGGTCTCCCCCCGCCGCTGCGGGGCCGTCGAGACCCGCCTGGCCGCCGAGATCCTGTGCCAGGGCAAGAAGTTCTACTTTGTGCGCACCAAGGTGGACGAGGACCTGGCGGCCACACGCAGCCAGCGGCCATCGGGCTTCAGAGAGGCCGCTGTCCTGCAGGAGATCCGAGACCACTGTGCTGAGCGGCTGCGGGAGGCCGGTGTGGCTGAACCTCGCATCTTCCTGGTGTCCAACCTCTCGCCAGCCCGCTACGACTTTCCCACGCTGGTGTCCACCTGGGAACATGACCTGCCCGCCCACCGGCGCCACGCTGGCCTGCTGTCGCTCCCCGACATCTCACTGGAGGCCTTGCAGAAGAAGAAGGCCATGCTTCAAGAGCAAGTCCTCAAGACTGCCCTGGTGTTGGGCGTCATCCAGGCCCTGCCCGTGCCGGGGCTGGCGGCTGCCTACGATGATGCCCTGCTCATCCACTCGCTGCGTGGCTACCACCGCAGCTTTGGTCTGGACGAGGACTCGCTGGCCAAGCTGGCCGAGCAGGTGGGCAAACAGGCAGGTGACCTGCGCTCTGTCATCCGCTCCCCGCTGGCCAATGAGGTCTCGCCTGAGACTGTCCTGCGGCTCTATTCCCAGTCATCCGACGGCGCCATGCGGGTGGCCCGCGCCTTTGAGAGGGGCATCCCTGTGTTTGGGACGCTGGTGGCTGGCGGCATCAGCTTTGGCGCTGTCTACACCATGCTCCAGGGCTGCCTCAACGAGATGGCCGAGGACGCCCAGCGTGTCCGCATCAAGGCCCTGGAGGAGGACGAGTCGCAGCCAGAGGTCGGCTTGGAAGCGGCCGGTGACAATGGCGTGGAGAAGGGGGGGTCCGGGGAGGGAGGCAGCGAGGAAGCCCCACTCTCAACCCGCAGGAAGCTGGGCCTCCTTCTTAAGTACATTCTGGATAGCTGGAAGAAACACGACTCAGAAGAGAAATAAAGAGTGCAGCCCCGCCTCCCTGCCTCACCCACAAACTAAGTCTTAACAAAATCCAACAAACCAACAAAAAAGGCCAATGTGGTGAATGTGAGGGCTGCAGTTGCCTGGAGGGTGGGTGTGGAGGGAGCCTGCGTCGGGGGCAGGGAGGGGAGCCTGTGTCCGGGGCAGGGCAAAGGAGGGGGCACTGGGGAGGGGAGGAGGGAGGCAGGTGGGCCCAGGGCCAACAGGAGTGTAGTGAAAGGGGACAGGAGTGCCCTGGGGAGGGAGGTTGGAGACATGAATGGTGGGCCCAGGGTTCCCAGGGCTTCTTGGTGGTGTCTTTCTCCCCGGTCCCCAAGGGGCCAGGAGGAATTTGTGGGGCACAGGACAGCAGGGCCAAGACAGGAGATTGTGTCCTGCTAAGGTACTATTTAATTTAATTTAATTTAATTTAATTTATTTTATTATTTTTTGAGATGGAATCTTGCTCTGTCACCCAGGCTGGAGTGCTGTGGCACGATCTTGGTTTACTGCAACCTCCACCTCCCGAGTTCAAGCAATTCTCCTGCCTCAGCCTCCCAAGTAGCTGGCATTACAGGCACACGCCACCACGTCCAGCGAATTTTTGTATTTTTGGTAGAGAGGGGGTTTCACCATGTTGGCCAGGATGGTCTTGAACTCCTGACCCCAGGTGATCCGCCCACCTTGGCCACCTAAAGTGGCGCCCGGCCTGATTTTTGTATTTTTAGCAGAGATGGGGGTTTTGCCATGTTGGCCAGGCTGGTCTTGAACTCCTGACCTTGGCCTCTCAAAGTGCTGGGATAATAGGCGTGAGCCACTGCACCTGGCCCCTGCTAAGGTACTTTAGTTTCAATCTTATGTCCCTTTCTGAGAACCCAGTGTACCAAAGACAGCCCCTGTGGCCTGGGATGAGCACAGTGGTGTCCAGCAGTGGCTAAACAGGTTGGGGAGAGTGGGCATCTGTGCCTGCCTGCTGCTTGGGAGCCTTGGAGGGGTGGGGGGTAGTAGGGAGAGGGAGGGCAGGTGGCCACAGGGCTCACCTCTGTGTGGTGCTGGAGGAGACAGAGAATGGCATGGGGAGAGAGTGACTGGATGTTTCCTTGAATATCGGAGGGGAGAGGAGGCTGAGAACACGGCTCCATGGCCTAGCATGAGTCTCCCTCCAGAAGGATGGGGGGTATGTCTCAGAGCAGGAAGGCACATGGAGTTGAAACATCTGGCGTGTCTGTGATTGGGAAGAATCCTGGTCTCTCCATGACTAAAAAAAAATTTTTTTTTAGAGACAGGGTCTTGCCCTGTCACCCAGGCTGGAATGTAGTGGCATAATCACAGCTCCCTTCAGCCTTGACTTCTTGATTTTGATGCTGTGAGTCTAAGATTGTGACACATTTGCTGAGTTTGGGGTCACCTGTCTCTGTGGGATTGGATTGGGGTGTGCGTGTGTGAATACTGGGACCTGCTGAAAGGCCCTGGGTCTTAACGTGAGGGCAACTATGTGTTGAGGTTTCTGACCAGCCTGGCCAATATGGCGAAACCCCATCTCTATTAAAAATACAAATATTAGCTGGTGTGGTGGTGCCTGCCTGTAGTCCCAGCTACTCGGGAGGCTGAGGCAGGAAAATCGCTTGAGATCCGGAGGCGGAGGTTACAGTGGGCTGAGATTGTGACCCTGCACTCCAGCCTGGGTGACAAGACTCTGCCTCAAAGAAAAAAAAATGCTAAGTTTAGAGATTCATGTCTACATTTTTATTTTTCACTTTGACACACTCAAATCCAACTTCTCCCTGCTCAAGACCAAATTAAAAAGTAACCATAACAATAAAAGTCGTAACAATGCCGAGTGTCTAAGGCATCACCAGTAATAATACTGAGAGCGTAACCACATGCCAGGCTAAGTACTTCATATTAGCTAACATTTATTCATCACTGCTAGGTACTCCTGGCTCATAACAGCCTGGAAAAGAAGCTTCTCCTACTGTTTACATTTGGCAGTGAGAGAATGATTAACTTGCTCGGTCAGGTGTGGTGGCTCATGCCTGTAATCCCAGCACTTTGGGAGGCCAAGACGGGTGGATCACCTGAGGTCAGGAGTTCGAGACCAGCCTGACCAACATGGTGAAACCTGTCTCAACTAAAAATACAAAAATTAGCCAGGCGTGGTGGCAGGCACCTGTAATCCCAGCTACTTGGGAGGCTGAGGCAGGAAAATCACTTGAACTGGGGAGGCAGATGTTGCAGTGAGCCAAGACTATGCCACTGTACTCCAGCCTGGGCAACAGAGCAAGACTCTTTCTGAAACAAACAAACAAAAACCTTGCCCAAGGCTGTTGTAGGGAGGTGTCAACCAGTATTTGTCCAAGCTTCTATTATCTAATTATGGCATTGCTGGAGACCATCAACAATTAAAGGATTAGGAGCATAAGTTATTTTTGCTTTTTTTTTTTTTTTTTTGGTGAGACAAGGTCTTGCTTTGTCATCAGGCTGGAGTACAGTCACATGATATCAGCTCACTGCAACCTCCACCTCCGGGGTTCAAGCGATTCTCCAACCTCAGCCTCCTGAGTTGCTGGGATTACAGGCATGAGCCACCGTGCCCAACTAATTTTTCTGTACTTTTAGTAGAAATGGGGTTTCCCTATGTTGGCCAGGCTGGTCTTGAACACCTGGCCTCAAGTGATCCTCCCGCCTCGGCCTCCCAAAGTGCTGGGATTACCGGTATGAACCACCATGGCCAGCGTATTTTTTCATTTAGTTAAATTGTTTTTTTTGCAATTTAAAAATCTAATTTCAAAGTCTTTTCTGTAGACTGTAGTCACTGTTAGGGTGAAACAGTAAATCTGAACATGTAAGTCTCAAAGTTTCACTCTGTGGCTGGGCGCAGGGCTCATACCTGTAATCCCAGTACTTTGGGAGTCCAAGGCAGCAGGATTACTTGAGCCTAGGAGTTGAAGACCAGCCTAGGCAACATGGTGAGACCCTGTCTCTTCAAAAAATTAGCCAGGTATGGTGGCACATGCCTGTAGGCCTAGCTACTCAGGAGGCTGAGGTGGGAGGATCACTTGAGCCTGGGAGGTCAAGGCTGCAGTGAGCCATGATCGTGCCACGGCACTCCAGCCTGGGTGACAGAATCAGATCCTATCTCAAAAAAAGAAAAAATAGGCTGGGCGTGGTGGGTGGCTCATGCCTTTAATCCCAGCACTTTGGGAGGCCAAGGTGGGCGGATTACTTGAGGTCAGGAGTTCAAAACCAGCCTGGCCAACATGGTGAAACCCCATCTCCACTAAAAACACACAAATTAGCCAGGCGCGGTGGTGGGCACCTGTGATCCCAGCTACTCAGGAGGCTGAGGCAGGAGAATCGCTTGAACCCAGGGGGCGGAAGTGGCAGCGAGCCGAGATCGCGCCACTGCACTCCAGCCTGGGCAACAAGAGCGAAACTCTATCTCAAATAAATACATACGAAAGATGTGAATACAGAAGTCAATGCCCTTTAGTTTGGCAGCACAGGGACTGGTGAGAAGGACTTAATATGGACCTTTCTGGTAAGGCTGGATAGGACTCTTGTGTAGGTATCTTTTCCGATAGACAAAGTCGCCTGGCTGCAGATCATGGGGCTGTAGGTCTTTGTCTCCTATGATTGTGCTGTGGAAAGATTGTTCTATCAAAGTATGATTTCTATCCATTGCTTTAATGCCTTTACTTTATTCAGGCTTTATTAATATTGGAGTATGTCTGTTTCATTTTTGTTTTTGTTTTGAGACGGTGTCTCCCTCTGGTGCCCAGGCTGGAGTACAGTATCGGGATCTCAGTTCATTGCAACCTCTGCCTCCCGGGTTGAAGTGATCCTCCCGTCTCAGCATCCCGAGTAGCTGGGACTACAGGTGCACACAACTACGCCCAGCTAATTTTTGTGTTTTTGTAGAGACAGGGTTTTGCCATGTCACCCAAGCTGGTCTCGAACTCCCAGACTCAAGCAATCCCCTTGCCTCAGCCTCCCAAAGTGTTAGCGTGAGCCACTGCACCCAGATGGGTATGTCTCCTTTTATCAATTAAGGGTCAAAAGCAGAGGAGCCCAAGTGCATAGGATGGCCTGTGACTATTTCAAAAGGTGAAAGTTTATGAGCCCCAAAGAGTGGCCCTTAGATTTAATAATACCAAAGGAGGAACTTAGGTCAAGGAAGATGTAGATAAATTCTGCCAACTGGGTTTTTTGTTTTTGTTTTGAAATGGAGTCTCACTCTGTCGCCTAGGCTGGAGTGCAGTGGCTTGATCCCAGCTCACTGCAACATCTGTTCCCTGGGTTCAAGCAATTCTCCTGCATCAGCTTCCCTAGTAGCTGGGATTACAGGCGTGTACCACCACACCCAGCTAATTTTTGTATTTTTAATAGGGATGGGGTTTCACCATGTTGGCCAGGCTGGTCTTGAACTCCTGATTTCAAGTGATCTGCCTGCCTTGGCCTTCCAAAGTGCTGGGGTGTGATCTGCCTGCCTCGGCCTTCCAAAGTGCTGGGGTTACAGGGGTGAGCTACCGCGCCCAGCCATCCCATCAGGTTTTTATAGTTCCACTTGTTTGTTCCACTGAGCCAGAAGATTGGGGATTGTAGACAGTGGAAATGCTGAAAAATTGGCCAAACTGAATGCACTTGTTTTATTATATGGCCAGTAGAATGGGCTCCTGATCATGATGTACTTCAAGGGGAGTTCCCTAGGTGAGAATCCTTTTTTTTCCAGAAGAATTTTGGCCACAGCTGAAGCAGTGGCTTATCTACCAGGAAAGCCTCTACCTAATAGGAGAATGTGCAAACCATTACTAGTACATATATATATATATATATATATATATAAATAGTATATATACACATATATATAGTACATATATGGTATATATACACTATATAGTACATATATAGTATATATACATATATAGTTATATATACATACATGGTATATATACTATATATAGCAGTGTATACACATATGTAGTACATATAGTATATATACACATATATAGTACATATATAGTATATATACACATATATAGTATATATACGTACTATATATAGTACATATATAGTATATATACACACACACCCACATACACATGGAAGTGGGTAGTTGGATAAAATCCATTTGCCAAACCTTGAAGGGCCTATTAGGTAGATAAAAATGTCCAGGATCAGGATATACACATTTTCCTGAGTTAAACTTACGGCAGGCGGCAGAAGTCAAATAGGCTTTTTTTTTTTTTTTTGCCGTGTTTTTGTTGTTTGTTTGTTTGTTTTTTGAGAGAGGGTCTCACTCTGTCACCCAGACTGGAGTGCAGGGGCACGATCTCCGCTCACTGCAGCCTTGATCTCCTGAGCTCAGGTGACTCTCCCACCTCAGCCTCCCGAGCAGTTGAAACTACTTCTTTGATATTTTTAGTGGAGACAGGGTTTTGCTGTGTTGCCCAGGCTGGTCTTGAACTCCTGGACTCAAGCAATCGGCCCGCCTCGGCCTCCCAGAGTTCTGGGATTACAGGCCCGAGAGCCACCGCACCTGGCCAGTACAGCTTCTTTTAATGTCACTCCCCCTAATATTGTTTCATAAAATAATTTGTAAGTTCCCCAGTGAGTCAAATTCTGTACTGCAGTTAACAATATTGAGTTAGAGAGAACTAGTTATCAGGCCTAAACTATAGCTTTTTTTTTTTTTTCCAAATCATTAAACTAGCAGCGTGATCTTTCCAATTTTGTTTTTTGGTTTCTGGTGCCCAATTTTGTGCATCTTTGGTAATCATTTTTAGATCATCTTTTGGTGGCTCTTTTAGCTGGGCCACGAGAGAGATTTGAGGAACCGAACCTTTAACAGCAGCATCCTTTGTGGCATATCAGCCAAAGCTGTTTCCTCTAGCTTCCGCAGAGGCTCAGCTTGAATGTCCGGAAGTTTCCATAATAGCCAAGGCAGCTGGCAGCTGGATGGCATCCAGTAAGTCCTGTACATAGGATCCATTTTTAATTCGATCTCCAGTGGAAGTGAGGAAACCCCTTCATTTCCATAGCAGTCCAAAATCAGGAGCAACCCCAAAGGCATATGTACTATCTGCATAGAGTAACAGATTGCCCTTTCACGAGGCCAGCCCAGGTAAGGGCAGTGAGTTTAGTTTGTTGGGCAGAAGTAGCCACAGGGGCTAGGCGCAGCAGCTCACACCTGTAATCTCAGCACTTTGTGAGGCCAAGGTAGGCAGATCACTTGAGGTCAGGAGGTCAGGACCAGACTGGCCCACATGACGAAACCCTGTCTCTACTGAAAATACAAAAAAATTGGCCGGGCATGGTGGTGGGTGCCTATAATCCCAGCTACTCGGGAGGCTGAGACAGGAAAATTGCTTGAATCCAGTGGGTAGAGGTTGCAGTGAGCTGAGATTGTGCCACTGTACTCCAGCTTGGGCGACAGAGCAAGACTCCATCTCAAAAGAAAAAAAAAAAAGTAGCCACAGATAAGGGGGTGGCTTCAGCAACTTCGAAGGAAGTGGTAACTACATATCTTGCACAGTTTTTACCATTGTCATCTTTCAGATATGATCCATCCATATCCATAGTTCAGCTAGTTCAGCATTATCTAGTGGAAATTCTTTAAACATTTTTAGGTAATCAAAAGATAGTGTCAAACAGTCATGGAGAGCCGTGTGCGGTGGCTCACACCTATAATCCCAGCACTTTGGGAGGCTGAGGTGGGCGGATCAACTGAGGTCAGGAGTTCGAGACCAGCATGCCAACATATAGTGAAACCCCATCTCCACTAAAAATACAAAAAAATTAGCCAGGGGTGGTGGCAGGCACCTGTAATCCCAGCTACTCGGGAGGCTGAGGCAGGAGAATCACTTGAACCCGGGAGGCCGGAGGTTGCAGTGAGCCGAGATTGCACCATTGCACTCCAGCCCGGGCAACAGAGATAGACTCTGTTTCAAATTAAAAAAAAAAAAAAAAAAAAAAAAAAGCAAAGAACCTGTGGACCTATGCCTGTATTCCTTTAGACTTTCCAATGGTGGTTGTGGATGGCTATTTTAAAGAAAACATGCTTGAAGCGGGAACTTATTTACATGGCTCTGATGTTGACTGACCATCCCATAGGGCCATGGTCAGCCACTGTAGGATGTTGTTGGGTTTTGGGTTGGTGAGAAGAAGAACAGGTGGGCTAAACTGCAAGCCACAAGGGGAAGGGGAAGTTTTAATGAGGATAAGGTGAGGAGGTTTTCACTGGGTTTCAAACAATGTGTGTCAGGCCTAAAAGTGGATGCCAAGGCAGCAAGTATATTGTAACACATGCAGAGGGATTGGAGAATGGGTAACTCAGGGTGAAAATACTCCCTCACCTGTTCTGCTGAGGGTCACCAAGTTCTGAAGCTGGAGAACTAGGGATCAGGCAACCTACGGGGCAAGTACAGCCCAGCCAGCCCTCAGCCAGTTCAAGAGACTGATGCTATCATGAGAGGTGGCGAGGGCTCTGACAGAGGCCTGCAAGGTGTGGAATCTGCCAGCAGTTGCTGCCAAGTTGCAGGCCACATTTTGTTCATTGGAGAATGTCAGGGTTCACATTGGCACTACCAGGGCCACAGGCTCAGGCAAGTTGACCTATCAACACCATGAGAGGCTACGAAATGAAGACCCCAACTCAGTCTGCATGGGTGTGATAGAAATGGCTGTGGACCCTACAGCCTACCTGCATCCACAGTCATCATCAGACCCTCCAGGCATAGGCATGCCCACTTTCCAGGCTAACAAGTACCTCCAGCAGGTGCTGCTGGACCGTTACAACCTCATTATCATTGCATCAGAGCATTTGACCACCAACCATGCCCAGCTGGCTGGCGAGATCCTGCAGCAGGGCGTTTCTCCTTCCTTTGTTCCAAGATGGAGTTTGCCACCCCCACAGCTGCCACCCCAGCACCCTCTCTGAGGAGAGTGGGCTCAGCCAGATCCTGGATGGCTGTCGACAGTAGCTGGAGGGTCAGGCAAAGGCTCTGGGGGACTGGTGGCAGAGAAGGAGGGCCTGGACCCTTGAGAGACTGCCTACCTCTTCACCTTCACCTTCCAGCACAGGCCCAGAGTGGGAAAAGGTGTCACCCCAGGTACCATCACATGACTGAACTAGACTCCACAGTGAAATAATGCTTTTCAGTTGCCACTCCCTAAGAGTCCGCACTTCTCAGTCACTGGTGACAGAGACCAATCACGTGCATTAAGGAGAAAAAAGAGGATGTATTGGCTCATGTATCTGCAAAGTTAGAGGACTGCAAAATGCTATGTGGCCAATGCAGACCTGGCACCTGTGGATGATGGTGGCATCTAACAATTATTGAAGCTCAGCATAGGTCAGGCACTGATATGGTTTGGATCTGTGTCCCCACCAAATCTCATGTCAAATTGTAGTCCCCACTGTTGGAGGTGGGGCGTGCTGGGAGGGACTGGATCATGGGGATGGTTTCACATGAATGCTTTAGCACCAACCCCTTGGTACTGTCCTCACGACAGTGAATTCGTTCTGTGAGATCTGGTTGTTTTGAAGTGTATGCCACCTCCCCTCTCTCTTGTCCCTGCTCTGGGCATGTGAAGTACCTGCTCCCACTTCACCTTCTGCCATGATGATAAGTTTCCTGAGGCCTCCTCGGAAGCCGAGCAGATGCCAGCACCATGCTTCTGGTACAGCCTGCAGAACTGAGCCAATTAAACCCCTTTTCTTTATAAATTACCCAGTCTCAGGTATTTCTTTACATCAAGGCAAGAACCGACTAAAACAGACACAATTATCGTGAACTCAATCACCACAACACCTCTAGGAGGTAGGTACAATCATCACCTTATTTTGCAGACAAAACAGATGCCCAGCAAGCTTTGGCAACTTGTCCAACGCCCCACAGGTGGTAGATGGCAAAGCTGGTATGTGAACATACGCAGCCTGGCTGCAGGGCTGACATTCTTAAGCCAAGTGCTGTGCTCGTGACAGGCGCTTGAGCCCAGGCAGCTGCCAGCATCACATGGCCTGCTCCCATGTAGAAGCTGATTGAGCGGTGCTCGTTTCCTGCAGCGGAGGGTGAGAAGGATACCGATGTATTCCTGTGTCTGAATTGAAAAGGGTGAGTTCCACCTGCTGGGAATGATGGTGAAGGGACTGGAGAGCCACAAGCAGCAAGCATTCCTGGTGGCCAGGCCTATCTTACAGCCCATCCTAGAGCAAAAGACCCCCCTGCAGCAGCCTATCTAGCTGGTATCGACAGTGGCCTGCCAGCAACATCAGCCTGAGTCCTCCGCTGGGTGTAAAGGCGGTGGCAGGTGACCTGTACATACCTACCCACTGTTCAGAAGGCTACTGCCAGTGTGACTCCTCTGTCAAACTGCCTCAACGGGCCAGCCCCTGCACAAAACCCTGGCGGTGGGACAGGGCCTTCGGACCAAGGTCACCAGATCACCACAGTGCTGGTGGTGGAAATGCTAGGCCGGGTTTCCAGAGGTGCCTCCTTTCACCCATCCTGGGCACCCTGGTCACCTGCTGCACCTCCTTCACCACCATCTACCGCACGCTTCACACGGCCTGGATTTGGCAGCCAGGGAAACCAAGTGTGCTGATTCAGACCTTCTTTGGCAACACTGGCCACAAGATCACAAGTGAATCCAATCAACAATCTCAGCCCTGAGCTGGGCCAGCAGGAGGTGGCAGGTTAGGGCTGGGAGGACACAGTTCTACCTGTCCCCAGCCATGTGCTGAAAGGGGCTGGGATGAAGAAACTGAAGCTCCTGCTCTCCTGGACTGAGACGCGTGCTGTCTGGTGCTGTCTTGCCTTGGGTCTCCCATCCTTCTCTGGCTTTTGCCCCCACTACCTTTCCTACTCTGGCAAACCCCCAAATCAACCAGCAGGCAGACCCCCTGGGGAAGTAGGGGTGGGGATGAGACACGGGGCAGAAGTTTTGACGAGGCAGGGAAGAGTTCAGTTATCTAGCTGGAGAGGATGGTCAGGAGGGTTCGGTATAGACCATAACAGTGGGGCAAAGGATTTAGAAGCATTTCGGTAAGAGGGCAGTGAATGTCACAGCTGTGAAGGGCCTTGAGGATGACCTTAATGTTGAAATAATGGCCAGGGGAGGGAAGGCTCCTTGCCTACTATGGTCAGTCAGGAAGTGGCCATGCCAGAGCCTGTGCTGGACCTCCTACCTCCCAGGCCTCAGCCCTCTGTAGAGACTGGCATTCTGTCCACTTCTGGCCTGACCTTCTCTGGCCCTACTGAGCGCTTTCTTCACAGACCCCCTGCCCTTCCCAACTTCAGTTGTTTCTCAAAAGGCCCCGGATCCCTATGGTATGAAACACCAGGGCTGTATGGGATAGTTGAAAACAGGACGAAACCAGGGAGACAAAGATGTGCCACAGGTTGGAGGGGCACGGGGAGGGCAGTGGCTGAACAGACTCAGCTAGCTGGACTGGAGCTGACTGCTTTACTGAACGGTGGATTAATTTGGGGTGGCGAGACCAAATTGGAGACATACTTTGGGAAACCTCAAACTAAGATTATGCACTGTATTTAACTGAGCAGATGAGGGTTGGTACCGTACCAAATCGGAGAGTGGATTTAACTGAGGGTAGGTTCTGGGTTTACATTAAAGGTAGGGGTTGCTCTTTCTAAGCAAAAAGAGGTTTATGAGAGGAAAGTCACTGTATTTAACCAACAGAAGGCACAGTCTGTACAGGTGAGGCATGGTACTTGGATTAAGGGTAAGTACTTACTACATTTAAGGACAAGTTCTGTTTTTTAAACCAAAAATAAGCATTGTATTTTTTTTTTTTTTTTTTTTTTTTTTGAGATGGAGTCTCTCTGTTGCCCAACCTGGAGTGTGCAGTGGCATGACCGTGGCTCACTGCAACCTCTGCCTCCCAGGCTCAAGCAGTCCTCAAGTAGCTAGGATTACAGGCGTGCACCAGCTAATTTTTTTTGTATTTTTAGTAGAGACGGGGTTTCACCATGTTGGCCAGGCTGGTCTTGAACTCCTGACCTCAAGTGATCTGCCTGCCTTGGCTAGGATTACAGGCATGAGCCACCATGCCCGGCCAGGCATTGTATTCAACTGGGCATTTAACTCAAAGGCAGGCAACTGTCTTTAAGTGAGAGCAGAAGACACCAGGGTAGTTGCTGTACTCAGCTGCACAGTGTATTTTCCCATCCAAAACATACACAGGGGAGGCGTGATACCACCCCCGGAAACAGAATAACCCCTTCTAGGGACTTCCTTCTTAGCGGAGACTGGTCTCCATCTGTTCCCCACAACTCTATGACCCACAGTGAATGTGGCCCTGAGGGAAGCTTGTTCATACTCCAATGGGTAGTCAGGGGATGATCTGTGCACAAGGGCTGGGCGTCCAATTTGTCCTGCTTCCCAGAGCTGCATGTTGGGTAGAGGAGTAAATGGAATACAAGAACAGGCTTGCATGACTGTCTTTATTTGAACCACCAGATCTGCTCCAATAAAGAGCTCTCCAGACCCTGCCTCACCTTACAGGGAAGGGCTTAGAGTCAGGGAAGAGGGACCTGTTGCTCCTGTCCCTGAAAAAGGAAGTCAAGATGGAGCCAGGGCTTCCTGGTGCCCATTCAGACTCCTCCCACTGCTTGTCCCTGTGGAGGACGTAGGATGGACAGCCCCATCTCAGGCTGGGGTGGGGGGGAATCGCTCACAGTCACCCCCTGAACAGCCCCCAACTGAGGGTGGGGGACCTGGCCCTGGACACCTCATGTCTCTGGGCCAGGAAGCCACGATCCCTCATCCATCAGGCCTGTTGCTGCTCTCCACCCCGGTGGGGGACGGATGTTTGTGCTCCCTCGCCGTCCACTGGGGACCCAGGAGGTCCCCTGCGTGACATTCCTCTCCTTGGCCTCAGGCCAGCAGGCGGCTGTACTCTGCCAAAGCAGAGGACTTTTTCACCCCATCCCAGATCCGGGCAGCATAGTGGAACCTGTGAGAGGAGGTCAACAGTCGGGGCTGCCTGGCCGGGGCTCCCCGAGCCCAGCACAACCCTGGACAGGTGGGGAAACTGAGACCCCTTTTCTGACCTGAGATGTGACTCTGAACCTCTTGGAGCCCAATCTCCTCAACAGGGATACAGGGAGGATCCTGACAGTGATGGGAGGTGGCCCCACTTTTCTTAGCTCACCCAGGTTAAGCGAAGCTGAAGGTTCCAGGGCTTGGACTAAGACCTCAAGTCTCCACCACCTAAACTTCTCCCACCGCTGGCTTTGTGGGTAAGGGTTCAGTTTCCACCTCCCTCCAGAGTCTTACGACATGGAAAACGCCTAACAGCAGCTGCACAACCCACAATCTTCCCCCTCTCCCCTCTGGGTCCTGGTTTAGACACACGGCAGGAGCAGAGCTGGGATGCAAAGCTCTGCCCCATCTCTGCCCTACAAGCCCTGAGGGGCTTCCTGCTGCTTTGTCTGCACTCCTGACCCCTTCCAGGCACAGCCAACTGCAGATGTGGGAGCCAAGGTAGAGAGGCTGCACCCAGTCAAGCTATTTAGCTTTCCAATTTTTCTCTTTGAAGTAAGATGAGGGAGACCTGGACTCATATGCTGAGGGCTCTGGACAAAGAAGTCATGTAAAGTAGGGGCCACAGAGGTAGGGCAGGGCCAAGCGAAAGCAGGGAGAGAAAGCCACAGGCAGGAACCAAGGCAAATGCAGAAGTGTGGACAATGAGACCCTAATGGCTTTCTGGTTCCCATCTCCTGAAGGGCCCTGTTTTCTGTGATCAGGTCCCTAGAATAAATCTTCCTTAAGCTAAATCCGGTCACTGGTCCTACTCCCAGCAATCAAATGACTCCTAGCCACAGATGTGTGGCCTTACTACGTAACACTTTTCTCTGAGCCTAAATTTCCCCACCAGGAAAACTGGTGACAAGGACCTACATGATGCTGGCTGATGAGGAGGATTCAAAGTCACACGAAACAGCACGTTGCTGCGTGGGTGAGATGCTTACAAGACAGTAGCAATCATCACTGTTCCAGAAAAGGAACCTGAGATCTGGAGAGGAGGGGCTTCATGAGGTCATGCCGATCTAAGAGATGCCCCCTTCTCTCTACACCAGGGTGAGGTGCCTCAAACTGACCCCCTCTGCAAAGAGCACTTACCAGTTCTTCTCGGTGAGGATTGTGTGTGACAGCTGTGGTCGGGCCATGGACATCACTTGGCTCCGGAGCTTGCTTACCAAGGACTGGAAACTGGGGTGGCCGCGATACCCAGGCAGCAGGGAGAAGAGTGGGCTGGAACTAGGCCCTGGAAAGTTGGGGCAGGGAGGGTAAGAGGGATAGACTGCCAGGGTCTTTCTCCCAGGTAACAGCATCCTGGGCTTCAACAAGCACCTGAGAGTTGAGCCCCGGCCGAGCTCTTCCTATACTTTCATGACTCTGAAACACACTCCTCATAAAGGGTCCATGCACCCCGGGAACGAACCAGGGTCTTCTCTCAGACCAGGTAGGCTCCACACTGCTCCCAAACCAGGGCAACCCATGTTGCCTCCTAGACCAGGGGGTGCTGGGTCTCTCGCCGATTAGCACAGGACTTCTCTCCATGAACCCATTGAGGGTAACTGTACCTGCTCTTGGTGGGTTTTCACTCTCTGCTTCACTGTCCATGAAGGGTACCAGGAATAAGTTGACCTCAGAGTCCAGGAAGTCAGGTGGAAGCCCCGGGAAGACATTGCATTGTAACATGGACAGAGTCCCTGGAGGAGAAAATGCTTCAGCCTTCAGGTACCATGTTGTGGGTTTTGGGGGGTGGGAATCGTTGACAGTCAAGGCAGGATCAGGAGGCTAGTCTGGGGGTAGAGACTGACCCACGGGGCTGGATCAGGAAATCAGGAGGCTGTTGACTAGCTTGGGGGGTGATCTGGGAACCCTCACCCTTGTAACGCAGGTGGGAGTGGGCCATGAGCTGGTCGATCATCAGATGCATCTGCCGCAGCTTCCGAGGACAGAAGTCCTCTCGGCGAGCTTTGTTCTGCAAGAAGACTGAGGGTGGGAAGAGACGGGCCCTGTGAGGCAGACAAGGCTTGGCTTCATGGACTCCCCTTTCTCACCCCAAAGACCTGCTATTACCCCTGAGTTCAGATCACTGTGTAAATATTTATGTAACTTCACTTCACTTCAGCACCAGGCTCTGGTTAGGGCAATGCTGGGGACCCAGAGGTGAGTCAGATCTGGTTTCTGCCCCTAGTCTCTTTGAGGCCCTAGCAAGGGATCATAAAATGAGCTGGGTCTTTGCAGAACAGTGGAGCGGAGAAAGCATGAAACAGGCAAAGGAACGACATGTGCAAAGGCTGGAGGAGGGAGAACAGGTGGATGGGGTCACTCAGATGAACCCAATCTAATATTCATTTCCTGAGCTGGGAGATTCCACGGACCCAGATATAGGCAGACCTGGGGCCTGTCCCATTTCCATCACAGAGCCAGATACAGGCTCAGGGGGTCATGCCCTCAACTGTCAGGGTGGACCAGGGCAGTGGGAACTTGGGAGGAAGGAGCAGCTAATCCTTTTTGACTTCACTCCTCACAACTCTCTTTTTTTTTTTTTTTTTGAGGCGGAGTCTCGCTCTGTTGCCCCCAGGCTGGAGTGCAGTGGCGCGATCTCTGCAAGCTCCGCCTCCCGGGTTTGCAGTGGCTCCCGGGTTGCAGTGGCTCACTGCAAGCTCCGCCTCCCGGGTTTACGCCATTCTCCTGCCTCAGCCTCCCGAGTAGCTGGGACTACAGGCGCCGCCACTACGCCCGGCTAATTTTTTTTTGTATTTTTAGTAGAGACGGGGTTTCACTGTGTTAGCCAGGATGGTCTCGATCTCCTGACCTCGTGATCCGCCCGTCTCGGCCTCCCAAAGTGCTGGGATTACAGGCTTGAGCCACCGCGCCCGGCCCACTCCTCACAACTCTCAAAAGTGCTCCACCCAGAACTCCACTCCTTCCCTGTCTCTCCCCACCTCTCCAGCATGCTCCTGACCTTCAGCCCCTCATTTTTCCTCCTGCCCACCCCTCCAGCCCCCAGAAAGCCTCTCACCCAGGTGGGGGTAGTACTCGGTGCCTTCATCGGAGCCTGATGAGCTGCTGGACTCGTGGCTGGGGGATGGGGTGGAGGGCTTCACCATCTCTGCTGTCTGCAGGAACCTTGGAGTTTGGGGTAAGTGGCTGTTGCTCTTGCACTTGCACCCCAGGTCCCACAGCCTGGGACAGGGGCTTCCTTTGAGATTCTGATGAAAGCTACAGCCATGCTCAGAAAAATACCATAAACACACTATGTTTCTCACAATTTCAGAGAATTCAGAGATAATCCTCTTGGATACCAATCCATGGACTCACATCAACTGTATAAATTCTTTGAGTTTACCCTATTTTTTTTTTTTAAAGATCATTTTTTAGAGCAGTTTTAGGTTCACAGCAAAACTGAGCAGAAAGCAGGTAGAATTCCCACACACCCCCTGCACATGCACAGCCTCCCTGACTATCAACATCTCCAACCTGAATGGTTCATTTGTCAAGACTCACAAAGCTGCATTGACACATCATTATCACCCAAAATCCCTGTTTACATCAGGGATCACTCTTGGTGCTGTACATTCTACAGGTTTGGACAAATGTATAAGGGTGTGTGTCTGCCATTATAGCATCACAAAGAGTAGTTTCACTGCCCTAAAAATCCTCTGTACTCTCCCTATTCATCCCTCCCTCCCTCCAACCCCTAATCTTTTCACTGTCTCCATAGTTCTGCCTTATCCAGACTGTCTGTATAGCTGGAATTACAAGTATACAGCGTTTTCAGATTGGTTTCACTTAGTCTGCATCTAATGATCCTCTATGTCTTTTCATAGTTAGACAGCTCATTTCTTTTTAGTGCTGAACAGTATTCCATTGTCTAGATGTGCCACTGATTATTTATCCATTCAATTTACTGAAAGACATCTTGGTTGTTTCCAAGTTTTGGCAATTATGGATACAGCTGCTATAAATATCTGTGTGGCTGGGCATGGTGGCTCACACCTGTCATCTCAGCACTTTGGGGGGCTGAGGCGGGCAGACCACCTGAAGTCAGGAGTTCGAGACCAGCCTGGCCAACATCATGAAACCGTGTCTCTACTAAAAATACAAAAATTAGAGCCGGGCGCGGTGGCTCAAGCCTGTAATCCCAGCACTTTGGGAGGCCGAGGCGGGTGGATCACGAAGTCAGGAGATCGAGACCATCCTGGCTAACATGGTGAAACCCCGTCTCTACTAAAAATACAAAAAAAAAAAAACTAGCCGGGCGTGGTGGCGGGCGCCTGTAGTCCCAGCTACTCGGAGGCTGAGGCAGGAGAATGGCGTGAACCTGAGAGGCGGAGCTTGCAGTGAGCCGAGATCGCGCCACTGCACTCCAGCCTGGGTGACACAGCGCGAGACTCTGTCTCAAAAAAAAAAAAAAAAAAAAATTAGCCAGGCATGGTGACACACACCTGTAGTCCCAGCTACTTGGGAGGCTGAGGCAGAAGTGCTTGAACCTGGGAGGCAGAGGGTGCAGTGAGCCAAGATTGTGCCACTGTACTCCAGCCTGGGTGACAGAGCGAGACTCCATCTCAAAAAAAAAAAAAAAAAAATGTGTGTAGGTTTTTGAGTGGATATAAATTTTCAGTTTGTTATTTTAAAATAATTGTTTCAAACAGGTAAGAGTACACAAACCTGTTTTCTAAGGTAAAGGATATTGGGATCTGCTAAAATACAGGGACATTCTCCTCACACACAAACACATCTACAATCTCAAGGGGCTCCCCTACTCTGAGAAGCCCACCTGTAGACAAGAGCTTAAAAACAAGGCTCTGCCATGTGCCAGCCTGAGCCAATACCCCCGCCAGAACGTAAACTCCCCAAGGAGTTTTATCTCTTTTATCTGTTTTGCTCACACCTGTGTCCCTAGTGCCCAGAACAGTGCCTGGCACACCTAGATGTGAATGAATCCCAGATGGTGGTAGGAATGGGGGTTTCAGAATGAAATCACAGCTTAACCGCATTAGATCTGGTCAGAACAACCAACTCCCCAGCAGGCCTTTTTTGCTGTTGGCCAGACTCTCAGCTCATCCCCGTCACCAGGGTTACTAATACGAACACTAAGTTCTCTTTATCAACCACTTACTATGTAACAAGGACTACGCTGAATGCTTTAAATTCCTTAACTCACTGAATCTGCACAACGTAATTCTGCTGATGAGGAACTGAGGAGGGAAGAGACACATGCCCAGTAAGAGCTAGGATTCGAAGGCACTGCCTAGCTCTGAAGGAATCTGCTTCCTAATTTCATCTCTCCCCTCCCTACAAGCTCCTGTCTCTTCCTTCTGCCTGGTCCCTGTGCCCAAAGTTGCTCCCCACAACACCTCCCAGTGGTCTCCTGGGGCCTGAAGCCAGGAAGAGCCTTTGTGGCCACAGGTTCTGAGCCAGTCTCTTCTGGGGGCATTTCTGGAACCTGTGGTTGCTTCAGTCAGGACTCCTGCCAGGTCCTGCCTCCCTTTCTTTTCCTGCCTGCCTGAATACCAACAGGATGGCACACAAACCTGAAGGACATGAACAGCAAAACTCCATAGACCAGACAAGCCAGCTCCTCATGCTACTTATTCAGCAAATTTGTAGTAAATATCCACTGTGTGCCAGGCACTGTGTGAGGTGCTGGGGACCTTGCCCTCCTGGGGCTTACATTTGAATGGGGAACAAAGATCACGAGGAAAGCTATAGTATCCTATTAAGGAGAGGTAAATGCAATGAAGGAAAACACAGAAGGCAGGGAGAGTAACAGGGGATGCTGTGTTAGATGGTCAGGGAAGGCCTGAAGTTGACTCGAATGGCACGAGGGAGAGTCTGAGATCTGCGGTAAGGGTATTTCCCACTGAGGGAGGCGGAGTGCAGAGGTCCTGGGCTGTAGGAAGAACAGCCACAAGGCTCTGTGGCTTTAATAAAGGGAGTGAGGCCGGGCGCGGTGGCTCACACCTGTAATCCCAGCACTTTGGGAGGCCGAGGCGGGCAGATTACCTGAGGTCAGGAGTTCAAAACCAGCCTAGCCAACTAGGCTAGGCCGCAAAAATTAGCTGGGCATGGTGGTGGGTGCCTGTAATCCCAGCTACTCGGGAGGCTGAGGCAGGAGAATAGCTTGAACCCAGGAGACAGACGTTGCAGTGAGCCGAGATCGTGCCACTGCACTCTAGTCTGGGTGATAGAGCGAGACTCCGTCTCAATAAATAAATAAATAAATACACAAACAAATGAATAAATAAATAAAAATAAAGGGAGTGAGGGGAGGCAGTGAGAGAAGTCAGCAAGGTGACCCGAGGGCGCAGGACTTTGTAAGCCATACACAGGCAGACTTTGGATTTATTCTGGTAGATATGTAAAGTCACTGGAGGGGTATGTGTGTGCGCACAGTGCTTTGAGGTTAGATGGTGGTGATTTGTTCCAACTTAAATTTTAAAAGGGTCCCTCTGGCTGCTGTCCCTTGAGGCAGTGGCTCAGTCTCTGGGCCTTTGTCTCCTGCCTCGTTCCTCCTCTCCATCCCCCAACCCCTCAGCTCCTCACCTGTAGAGACTGAGGTCTGTGAACCAGTCCTGGACGACAATCACCACGTGGCAGACCGTGAAAAGGAAGGCAGCAATCTGGAGTGACTGAGGGTGGGCAGGAAGGAAGGGAGGTGAGGACCTCTTTTGCCTGGACTAATCAGGAGTCCCTGATCCCAGGACTCAGCTCAGGAGGCAGCAGGGCAAGGAGCCTTCAAGCAGCTACTGTGTGCCCAGCACTGTGATGGCACTTCTCTCACAGGCCATCCCTAACTCAGGAAGGGTGGGAATTATCACCCCCATTTTACACAGGCAGATGCTGAGGCTTCAAAGGGGTTGGGGTGGGAAATGACTTGCCTGAGGGGCAGAGCCAGGAGTTGAGCCGGTTCTGACTCTCAGTGCAGTCCTCTTCCTACAGCCCTTGGGGCAGCCAGGGCTCTTATGAAGCAGAAACTAAGTGGACCACCCATACCCAGCTCTTCAGATCCTAGGAGGATGGGGGTGGGGATGTAAAACCTCAGTCCTGGGCCTGGCTTGGCTCCCTCACCTGCATCTCAACGTAAGTGTGGGGAAGGTTGTACTCTGGAGGCAGTTTGCGGTCATTATTGATGAGATGGTCTAGGATAGAAGGGCTCAGGATGGGCTGCAGCAAGGAAGAGAACAGAACGTCAGGGAAAGGGCTGCTCACAGACACCCAAGTTTCACATGCTCAAGGCAAATACATCGCCTATCTCAGGACAAAACAAGGTCAGAAACAAAGGCAGGCAATTTCTAATTAGAACAGTAAGGAGAAGCTAAAGAAAAATAACTCAAAGCTGATACACTTTTCCAACTCCTTTACAAATCACTGCTGCTCTCAAGCGCCTCATGCCCAAAAAGAAATCGCTTTCTGCTAATGAATTTTTAATGTTTACTCAAATGAGTCATGTCCCTTCAAGACTCATTTTGTTGTCAGTTGTTTCAGACCCTTTCAAAACTTTGCTAAGATACTTACTTAGGTGAAAAAAAAAAATGATTAGAGTGAAAACTGGTGAGAATTTAAAAAACTGCATCAGTATCTACAAGAATCAGTGGTGAGCTCACCAGACTTTTTTTTTTCTTAAAGGAACATTCAATCAAAAAACTTTAAGAGCTAAATTAAATTGGCCTGATAGTCTACTGGCTTCTTGCTGCAGTGAAATTCTTTTAGAAAAGGGCTTTCACAACTGCTCGCTTTCTCGAACACCAAACACTGAGACGTGCTCTATTCTGTCTTGTTTTGTTAACTTCTGTCCTCCTCTTCACAGGTCTCTGACTCAGACCACAGCTGGTCTGGTTTGTCTCCAGGTCTCTGTAGCCCCTGCACACAAGGCTCACATCACATTTGTAGATTTTCCACTCTGTGTCATCAATGCCACAGTGATCGGAACTCTGTTCCACCAACTATGAGTGCCAACTAAGGGCCAGGCCCTGTGCCCCAGCTCTCAGCCCCAGAGCCAGGGCTCTGCCCTGAAGAGCTTCAGGCAGGTAGGGACTGGGAATAGACATGGTGGCAAATCACATGCTGTGGTGGGAGGTGCATATGGGCAACAGTGGAAGGGGAGGGCTTCTGAGAGGAGGCCACACCCCAGTGGAATCTTGAGGAAGAAGAAGGCATCAGCCAGGCAAAAACGCAAGGTGAGAGACTATTGTACTGATAATGGTATTAATCACTAACAGTGTTTAGCACCTAACTCCTCTTGGGTGCTGTCATTGGGACTTTACTTGCATCAATGCACTGAAACCTCACAAACCTCCTATGAGGTAGGCAATATTGTTTTTCTCACTTAAGAGAACTGAGGAATGAAAATAAATAGCTTGACAAGGTCACACAATTCGCTGGTAGTTTCAGGTAAAAACAAGATATGCAAAGTTCAGAGAAGAGAGAGATCAGTGTGTGCGTGCTTGCGGTTTGGGGGCTCCTCCAGAGGCGAGGATAGGCAGTCTGAGGGAGTCACGCCATACCTTCTGAATGCCAGCTTAAGGAATCTGGACTTTGCCTGAGAACAAGGGAGAAGCCGAGGAAAACTGCCAGGTAAACGCATGACCAGTCAGTTCTAACAACAGTGACGAGCCTGAGCACTAATCTTGTGCCAGGTCCCGGCCAAGCCCTTTGCCTGGACTATTCCACTGAATCCTTGAAACTCCTAAGAGGCTGAGTACAGTTATCATCCCTACTTATAAAGAGCTGTGGTTTAAGGGAGTTTAAAACTTAAAATCACCCAGCTGGTAAGAATTAACAGGCAGGATGAGAACATATATTCTCCAGGGCCCACACTTTTCAGCACTATACTAGAAGATCCTTTATGCTACTGTGTAGAAGGTGAATGAGATGGGGGTAAAACTGACAACAGACTAAGAGCCAAGAAAAGACACAACTTGCCCCAGGGCACCCAGCATGTCCATGGCTTGACTGGAAGCACACGGAATCCACGCAGGGTTCTGGCTTAATCACATTCCAGGAAGAGGCTCAATGCAGGATGTGGCAGGGTGGGGCAAAGGCAGGCGGGGCTGGCACCTGGGTGTCCAGGAAAACAATCCGTTCTTGGGTAATAAAGAAGTCGATGCCACTGGTCTGGTTGCCCCCTCGTTCCTTCATTTCAGCGCTCTGGGCCCGGAAAACATAAGCCCTGTGGAGAGGAGCAGGCAGGGGTGCGTGAGCGCTCTGGTGCTCAGCCTTGGAGGCATCCGAAGTGTGACCCTGCAAGCTGGGCATGTGAGCCGAGGTATCCAGCCTGTTCCCTAAGCTTCCCATCTGCGGCCATGTCAGGGCGTGGGAGGCAGGGGCGGTGCACGTTTTGAAGCACACTTCACTCCTACCCATAATGAGATCCATTAGTTCAATTGATGAAGCCAGTACACTGAGGTGTTGAAGGGCAGAGACTCTGCCAGTCTGCCAGGATTCAGATCCCAGCTCTGCCTCTTCCTGGCTGTGTGGCTTTAGATACATTCCTTAACCTTTTTCCATCAGTTTCCTTATCTGTAAAATGGGGATAACCACATGATCAAAACTCTGTGTATTACTGTGAGGTCGGTATATGTAAAGCCCTTAGAATGGTGCCTGATATATAGTGATACATACTTTTAGCTGTTAATTACCAAACAAACCTGCTAGATCCCAGGCACTGGAGAGAGAGCATTGAGTGCCCTCCACTCCCACAGTGAGGAAGTTTTGGTCTTGTTCCCAGCATCTTCCCCTGTCAGATGAGTCTCCCTCACTTCTACGTGTGCTGGGTGCTGGGAATATGAGGGCAAAGAAGGAAGAGCTGGGGCCAGGCGCGGTGGCTCACGCCTGTAATCCGAACACTTTGGGAGGCCAAGGCGGGTGGATCACGAGGTCAGGAGATCGAGACCATCCTGGCTAACATGGTGAAACCCCGTCTCTATTAAAATACAAAAAACTAGCCAGGCGAGGTGGCGGGCGCCTGTAGTTCCAGCTACTCGGGAGGCTGAGGCAGGAGAATGGCGTGAACCCGGGAGGTGGAGCTTGCAGTGAGCTGAGATTGCGCCACTGCATTCCAGCCTGGACGACAGAGCAAGACTCCGTCTCAAAAAAAAAAAAAAAAAAAAAAAAAAAACAGAAGGCAGAGGCAGAGCTGGGACTTGCCCTAAACCACTAAGTTCAACTTGGTGACTCTGTCACTTGGGCAAAGTGATTTTACCTTTTGAAATCTGTAAAATCAGGGTAACAGTACCTACCTCTCAAAGGGTAATTTCTATCTCCCCCCAAGATATATAATCTGTTGTCTGACACAGAGCAGGCATTCTTCCACTTTACAAACACTATACGGAAAATCTCTTATTTGCCAGATACCAGAATATAGCAGTGAACAAAAAAGACTAAGTTGGCTTCTGTGGAGCTTCTGGTCTACTTTACAAATTACCAGAAATCAGTAACTGTGGGTGTTAGAAAGAGGAGGCGTGCAGTGCTCCAAGTGCAGATCATTTAGTTGCTGGAGCCAGGAAGGGCTGCCCTGGAGAGGGAAATGACAATGCTGAGGCTGAGAGAGAAAGAGGGAGTTAATTGGCGTTGGGTGGGGGATGGACGCAGAAGGTAGGTGGTTTGTTGTACCAGGACTCAAAGACCAGCATGGCAAAAGCAGAAAGATGGTGTGTGTGGGAGGGGAGGGAACAAGAGGCTACAGACCCTTGTGGGGCGTGGTAAGGCTTTGGCCTATGAGCCTAGAGAAGGTGCTGGAGAGATCTAAGTAGAGCAGTGACAGGATCCGATTGTGGTTTGAAAGGTCCCCCTTGCTGCTATGTGGCGAGGACCGGAGGGTGGAAAAAGTGGAGATAGGCTTACAAGGCCCAGTGCCGCGGTGCCTCCTTCTGCCTCTCTGGCCTTATCTCCTACCCCTTCCCTTCCAAGGCTGCCATGCTCTTCTGCACATACTCTGGGCAAGCTCCCACTTCAGAGGCATTGACTGTGCCAGTCCCTCTCATTGGAATGTTCCTCCAAGCACGCTTTTTCTCAAACGTTCCCCTTAGGAAGGCCTTCCCTCACCATCCTATTTAAACCTATAAACTAGTCTGGGAAACACAGCAAGACCTCATCTCTACAAAAAAATAAAAAAAATTATTAACGGCGTGGTGGCTCACATCTGTAATCCCAGGGCTTTGGGAGGCCAAGGCGGGAGGATCACTTGAGGTCAGGAGTTCGAGACCAGCCTGGCCAACATGGTGAAACTCTGTCTCTATTAAAAACACAAAAATTAGCCAGATGCAGTAGTGCACACCTGTAATCCCAGCTACTCGGGAGGCTGAGGCAGAACTGCTTGAATCTGGGAGATGGAGGTTTCAGTGAGCCAAGACTGAGCCACTGCACTCCAGCCTGGGTGACAGAGCAACACTTGTCTCAAAAATAAAAAATAAATAAATTAGCCAGGCATGGTGGTACACAAATGTAGTCCCAGCTACTCAGAAGGCTGAGGTGAAAGGATAACGTGAGCCCAGTCTGGGCAACACAGTGAGATCCTGTCTCTACAAAAAATTGAAAAATTAGTTGGGCATGGTGGTGCATACCTGTGGTCCCAGCTACTCATATGGTCAAGGTGGGAGGATGGCTTGGGCCCAGGTGTTGGAGGCTGCAGTGAAGCCATGATCACGCCACTACACTCTAGCCTGGGTGACAGAGCAAGACCCTCATCTCTTAAAGAATAGTAATAATTTTTAAAACCTGTAACCTAGGCCCAACATCACCTCCCTATAACCCTTTCCCATTTTGTTATATTCTAATGTGCCAAATAGTGTGTTTATTTTGTTTACTATCTCCCCTATTAAAACATAAGCCCCATGAGGGCAGATTTTTTCCAGTTTTGTATACCGTTGTATCCCCAGCACCTAGAACAGTGCCTGGCACATAGTAAGCAATTAATACAGTACTTGTCAAACTGAATTAAATCACGAAGAGCAGATAGAAAACTCTTGGCATCCTCCATGTAAGATATTAATGGCTTGGACTAAGGAGGTGGGAGTGAAGGAGGGAAAAAACACATGAATTAGAAAAAGAATTAGGAGGAAGGCCAGGCGCAGTCGCTCACACCTGTAATCCCAACACTTTGGGAGGCCGAGGTGGGCAGATCACCTGTCAGGAGTTCGAGACCAGCCTGGTAAACATGGCAAAACCCCATCTCTACTAAGAACATAAAAATTAGCCGGGCATGGTAGTCGCAGCTACTCAGGAGGCTGAGGCACATGAATCAGTTGAACCCAGGAGATGGAGATTGTGTTAAGACGAAATTGTGCCACTGCGCTCCACCCTGGGCGACAGAGCGAGACTGTCTCCAAAAAAAAAAAAAAAAAAAAAAAAAGAGAGAGAGAAGTAGGAGGCCAAACCTAGACCTGATGAAAAGAGTTGATACTAAAGTCTACCACACCACAGGCTGACGTGGCTCAAAAAGACAAGCCGGGCGACAGGATTCTCTCTACCTCAGGAATCTGAACTGAGAGCCACGGGGAAAATCTGCTAGTTGGGGTGAAAAGCTGAAATGGAAAGAATGTTATCTAAGATCTGGAGCTGTTCCAGAGTGGAGCCAAACTGAGTCATGAGTGAGCAGAGAACAGCAAGGAGAGAGGCAGAGGAACCTCACAGCTCCAGCTCTATGGGATGCATATTCGCACAACAGTGGTCTTCACCTTTTCTAGACCTCCATCAGCCCACTCTGAGATCTGGTGCAAACTAGGGACCTTTTCCCTAGAAGAAAAGCCTGACTGCAAATGTGTGTAAAATTCTGCATATGGCTAGCGGTGGTGGCTCACACCTGTAATCCCAGCACTTTGAGAGGACAAAGCGAGAGGATTGCTTGAGTCCAAGAGTTTGAGACCAGTCTGGGCAACACAGGAAGATGCCATCTCTACCAAAAAAGTTAAAAACTAGCTGGTGTGGGGGCATGCCTCTGTAGTCTCAGCTACTTGGGAGGCTGAAGTGGGAAGATCACTTGAGCCTGGGAGGTAGAGGATGCAGTTAGCTATGATCATGCCATTGCACTTGAGCCTGGGTGAAAGAACAGGACCCTGTCTCAAAAATAAATAAATGAAATTCTGCATATCCTGTTAAGGGGTTAATGGACTCATCGCTCATCCATGGAGGCCAGGGTAGTATCGCCTGCTTTACAAAAAACAGATCCCTGTATTTTTAGGTAACTTCAATGTGTCTGTGTTCTTTACCACCCCAGTGGCTACCATCCATTCTCATTCCCCATTTTGATTCTTCCTTAATGAGATGTTTATCCCCCCCATTCCCAAATTCCTACCTTTTTCCCTTTCCTTCTCTGCCCCCAGTTTTGGGACCTGTTTCTTAAGCTCTCCCCTCCCCAAAACCTGCTCCTGTGCCCTTATGCTTTATCTTCATAATCACATTCCATCCTCACTCAAGAATGTTGTTCAGGCCAGAGAATCCTCATGTCTGATCCTCCCCAGCCTAGAGAAGCAGAGCCATTTTGCCAAGGTGACACAGTAGGACTGAGGCTGGTACAGAAACCACTCTCTGTCTCCAGATCTCTTTCCCCACCCTATTTCTCACATCGTATCAGCTACCATCCTGTGAGTACTTGCTCTGTGCCAGGTATTCATTAACTTTTGCCTTCTTGATCTTACTTTATCCTCCAAAAATCTACCTGGACAGGGGATACTGGAAATGAAGTCACCTGCCCAAGGTCAACCAGTTATGGAGCAGGGCTGAGCCTGAGGTGGGCCCAAATCCAAAACCTTAAAAACTACATCATCCCACTTCCTGTCTACGGCCTGTACCATTTCCTGGGGCCAGGCAAGAAGGGAGGGAGGGCGGGAGGGAGGAAAAGGATTGGATGCCTTGGAGCTACACAGATTTAGTCCAGCCCATTATCATCCTCATCTCATGAAGACACTGAGGCCTAGGGAAGAAAAGCAACTTTCCAAAGTCCTTTGGTAACACCACTTACAACACCAGAGCCTACCTTGCCCCAATCCCCGGTGGGTGCCCACCTCCCTCCTGCACCCTACCTGATAGCCCCTCACCTCTGGTCCTCCTCTGGAGTGTTGGCTGACAACAACGACATCACCATGGACTTGCCTGTCCCCTGGAGCCCCAGGACACCAACCACCAACACATCAGTCTGATCCAACAGGTACTGTGGGAAAATACAGAAATAAGACTCTGACAAGTCTGTCAGTTGCTGGAGCCGGAATCAGAGGGGGGACTCCAGAGACCCTTGTGGCTCCCGCATCTGCCTTATCATATAGGAAGAGAAACGCCTATTGTTGCAACCCCTTCAACTAGGCATAGGGCCTCTGTTCCGTGTCATAGTAGGATTATGTCAAATGTTCTAGACACAAAGAACAGTGTCTGTGAGAACTCTGAAGTGGAAAAGAGCCTAGCACGGTCAAGAAGCTAAAAGGAAGTCAGCGTGGCTGGACACAGCGGGAAAAAGGGAAATCTGATCTTGGAGAAGTGAAAGTGAGTCACAGGAACAGAAGGGCAGGTTGGAGAAGATAGGACTCGGCGACTGAGGGCTACTGGCACAGATTCCTGGGAAACCTGGGAAAGTACATAAAAGGGAGTGGTGTGCAAACAGGAGCCACCCAGGCTCTCGTCTGTGTGTTTTTTTGTTTTGTTTTACATTCATATGCTGTTGTCTGTGGGATTTAAGAGCCCCTCTGGAAATTACTGAGACCAACCCTGGGCCACCAGTTCTGCTGACTTTCACCACCAGGGGGTGTAAGAGACACTACTTAAGGAAAAAGCTACATCCTGAACTGTGGCTGCTGCTCATTAGAATTACCTTAAAATTTTTTTGTTTTTCAAAAGCGAATCCTACAGGCCAGGTGTGGTGGCCCATGCCTATAATCCCAGCACTGTAGGAGGCCAAGGCAGGAGGATTGCTTGAGGCCAGGAGTTCAAGACCAGCCTGGCCAACATGGTGAAACCCCGTCTCTACCAAAAATACAAAAACTGGCTGGGTGCAGTGGCTCACACCTGTAATCCCAGCACTTTGGGAGGCCAAGGCAGGCAGATCACCTGAGGTTGTGAGTTCGAGACCAGCCTGACCAATATGGAGAAACCCCATCTCTACTAAAAATACAAAATTAGTTGGGTGTGGTGGTACATGCCTGTAATCCCAGCTACTCAGGAGGCTGAGGCAGGAGAATTGCTTGAACCCGGGAGGCAGAGGTTGCGGTGAGCTGAGATCGTGCCACTGCACTGCAGCCTGGGCAACAAGAGTGAAGTTCCGTCTCAAAAAAACAAAAAAAAATACAACTATCTGTATGTGGTGTTGCACACTTGTGGTCCCAGCTATCTGGGAGGCTGAGGCTGGAGAACTGCTTGAACCTGGGAGGTGGAGGTTGCAGTGAGCCGAGATGGTGCCACTGCACTCCTGCCTAGGCAACAGAGCGAGACTGTCTCCTAAATAAATAAAGCAAACCCTGGGCCCAATCAGAATTTAATGTGCTTTAACACATTAAAGCTGAATATCTAGGGATGCCCTGTTCAATCAGTAGGCACTGATCATACATGGCTGTTTAAATAAGATTAAACAACATTAAAAATTATTTGGTTGTACTAGCCACATTTCAAGTGCTCTAAAGCCATATCTGGGGATAGTGGCTACGATACCGGACAGATAGTTCAAATATATATGATCTTCATCACTGCAGAAAGTTTTCCTTAATAGCGCTGAAGGGTAGGGCTTGGCTCTTTGTTTTTTGAAAGCTCCCCAGTTAATTCCAATGTGAGAGTGGACATAGAAGTGGCAGGGGCAAGGCAATAAATGGACTTGAGCTAATAAGTCCAGGCTGCTGGGTAGGAGAAGTGACACCTCTGGGAGAATCTGAGCAGGTGTGTGACAGGTCTAGGGGAGAAAAAGCAAAAGAGGGGATACAAAGTCTGGGAGACTGGAGGTACGTATGATGATCTAGGAATGTGAGATCTGAACTTGAGCAGGGGGTGCTGGGATGGATGGGGGGGCACTTCGGGGGAGTGACATTCAAAACGGTTAACACTGAGACAGCGTGGGTTTCTTGTTCTTTTTTTTTTTGACACAGGGTCTCACCCTTGTTGTCAAGGTTGAAGTGCAATTTCATGATCACAGCTCATTGCAGCCTTGACCTCCTAGACTCAAGTGATCCTCTTACCTCAGCCTCCTGAGTGGCCTGGATGCCTGCCACCATGCCTGGCTAATTTTTATATTTTTGGTAGAAATGGAGTATTCCTATGTTGCCCAGGCTGGTCTTGAACTCCTAGGCTCAGGCGATTCTCCCACCTTGGCCTCCCAAAGTGCTGGGATTACAGGCATGAGCCACAGCAAGGGTTTCAACCACATAAGAAGGGTACTGGGGCAGGGTCGAAGAGACTCCCCTGCTGTGGATGGCACAGGAGATCCCAGGGGTCCTGGGGTGGTAGGGACAGTACCTCTTTACCAATCAGTACCAAAGCAGTTCGGTATTTTACCAACTAGCAAGCACAGCTAAGCTAGCTGAAATTCAGCTCTGATGAGGTGAGAATGTTCTGATTCCACCCCGTCGCAATGCTGTGAGTTGCCTGAAAGCTCTCCAGTCTGGTGTTGCCTACCAAGAGGTGGAGGAAGGGGTGGAGGATCAGAGGATGCAGGACGTGTGGAAGCTCAGGCAAGCAGGGGCCCGTCAGTACCTCAATGGCACTATCACACCAATTCATCTGGTCATCTACCAACTTGATGCTGTGCTTCATGCGCTCTGGGGGCAGCAGTTTGGCCTGGCCCACGACAGCTGGAGATTGGAGAAAGCAGGAGATAGAGAATGCAGTGAGGGTCTGTGAGGAGATGCCAGTTCCCAACCCAGTCCTGCCCGGCCCCAACTCACGGTCCATGGCTGCTGGGGCGGCAGTCCCCATGCCCCGGTTCTGGATCTGGTACACAGGCTGTGTGGGTCTCTGCCCCTCCTTTTCCCCCTTGGGTGGCGCAGGGGCTGCAGGGGGTGGTGGGGCGGTGCCCTCAGGGGTAGAGGCACCTGTCACGGCCACAGGCCCCTTCCCCTCCTCCCGTGGCTTCATGAGGACGATGGGCTTCTCCAGAGGGGCTGGAGCAGGCGGGGCAGCAGGGGCTGTTGGAGGTGGTGGCTGCTTTGACTACAGAGGTAAAAAAGTTTCCATCAATGGGGGCAATCCCTTCCTTAATGGCTCCCCTCCTCCCTCCTTCTCTGCTCACCCGCTCTGCTGGAGGTTTTGAGAGGATGATGGGGGTTTTCTGCATGACGGAAGTGCTTGTCTCTTCGCTGGCATCCTGTGGTGAGGGAGGGCAGTTACTCAGGAATGGCTCACTGGCTCTCCTGGACATTTCAGATCTTTATGTGCCATGAACTATTCTAAATGCTGAAATACATTAACTACCTTGATCCTACCAACAGCCCTGTGAGATAGATACTATTATTACCCCCACTTTACAGATGAAGAAAATGAAGCCCAGAAAGGTTAAGCAGATTGCCCAAAGTCACAAAGCCCAGGCAGCCTGGCTGCAGAACCAAATCCTCAAGCATTCTGCTCAGCTGCCTCTGCAAGACAACAAGCCCAGGTGGGAAGGAACTAGGAGCTAGACAGGTCTGGGTGCAAACCTGGTCCCGCCTCGTGTTGGATGTGTGAACTTGAATAAGGAGCCAGCCTCACCACCTTCACTTATGCCTCATTTTCCCATCTGTGAGTGGGTACGGGAATTCCTTCCTCACAGGATTATGATGAGGATGAAAGGAGACAGAACTCCTCAAGCGCCTAGCGTGGCACCTGACACATGGCAGGTGCTCATATGTGAGAGCTGCTGGTGGCACTTGCTATCCTGATCACCTCTGCCCTCAGCCCCGCTCCTGCTCTAGCAAAGCTGGCAGGCTGATCCCACGCCTTGACCTCTTCGTGCCTCCCCGACTCACCCTCAGTCTGCTGAAGAGGGGAGAAATCTGAGTCTCAGTCCCGTTCTTTCTCTGGTTCCTTGAGGAACCTCAGGACAGTCTTGACCCCTCACTGCTTCTGTTTCTTCACCAACAGACTGAGGACACTTACTTAAATCCTGCTCACTTCACTGGCTTACGGTGAAGAACAAACAAAAAGATGATGTGAAAGTGCTTTAAAAAGATGTTTCAAGGGAAAAACTACAGGAGGAGAGGCTGTGGACTTCCAGGAGGCTAGGAAGGGGGAGATTATATAGGCTGAGTATCCCTTATCTGAGATGCCTGGGACCAGAAGTGCTCTGGATTTGGGATTTTTTGAACTTTGGAATATTTGCATATTTACTGGTTGAGCACCCCAAATCCATCTGCTGCAAGGCTCCAATAAACATTTCCCTTAAATGTCATGTTGGTGCTCAAAACGTTTTGAATTTTGGAGCACTTCAGATATTCACTCTGTACCTGGAATGAGCACTGTGAGGGTGGAGAGAAGACACACAGATATACCCAGGTGGCGGAGTGTAAAGCACTGGTGCCTGACTAGCACAGACGAAGCAGGGGAGAGGCGAGGGAGGCATTCAGGATGAGGCCCAATGGGCTGTCACTGATATGGGAGAAAAAAATGGGAAGAGGAAAAATGGCAGAAAGATGCTGAGGTCAGCAGGGGACACAGAGGATGAGAAGCCCATGGGTGTGACAGGAGGCTGCCAGGGCTCAGTAGCATATTTAGAGACAAAGATGAGATTTAGGAGTTGCTTGTTCAGGGGTTAAACCTGAAGGTGTGGCGGGATAACATTCCCCAGGAGGGCATTATGTGGAAGGAAGAGAGACGACGCGTTCTCATTTACGCTGTGGCCCAAGAGAAGGAGCAAGTAAGAGCCCAGCTCACTGTGAATAAACTATTCTTCATGTTTGTACAGTTTTATAGCTCAGAAGCTGGCCTCAATTGTTACCTACTTCCACCCTACCAGACATGTCTGAGGTGGACAGGGCCCTAGAGAAAAAAGCCCAGGGGGCAGGTTCGGGCAGTGAGTCACCTAAGTACAGGAGGGGAGTGAGGCAGGGTCTGGGCACAAGCCGATCCCTCCTGATTCCCAGCCCAGGGCGCTCTCTACAGCACGCAGAGTGATGCCATATGTGAGACTAAGCTGGACCTGGATCTAAGTCCTGGACCCAAAGTTTATTGACTCTCATTATGGAAAAGTCCCTTCACCTCTGGGGCTCATTTTCCTCATTAGTGAAAATCAGATCTATTATAGAATCTACTTCATGGGGTAGCTGTAAGGGTTCAGGAAGACCCAAAGGATGTAAAGGACTTTGCACAGTGCAAGCACAGTATAGGCTGCTCAGTAAAAAGAAACAGAAACAGTTGTTGTTATTATGACATGACTCTTTAAAACAAGCTATGAAACCTCTCAGCTCAAACTCTCCAATGCCAATTTCACCCAGTGAAATATAAAGTTCTTTCCAAGGCCTACTAGGTCCTACCTGATCTGGCCCCAATTAACTGATTTCATCTCCTCTCTCCCTCCTTCCTCACCCACTGCAGCCATCCTGACCTCCTCTGGCTACTCCTTGAACACGCCAGATATGGGCCACCTCAGGTCCTTTGCGCTTGCTGTTCTGTCTAGAATGCTATTCATCTCAGATGTTGGCATGGCTTATTCCCTCATGTCCTTAAAGCCTCTGCTAAAAAGTCACCTCTTCAGAGAGACCTTTTCTGACCATGCTATCTAAAACAGTCTCCTTTATCACTCTCCACCCTCTTTATCCATGAGGGCGGTAGGTTTTCTTTACAGATATATCCCTGGCATCTGGATTAGTGCCTGGCACATGGCAGGTGCTCAATAATCATTTGTGGAACCAAATAGATACATGAATGCTGCTCCTGGGTCCAGACACTCACCCGTCTCTCTCTTTCCCATGGTGCAATATAGTCCCTCTCCCGACCACCAGGCCCAGAGAGATTCTGGGGGCCACCAGAGCCAGGCTCCTTCCACCGTCGCCGCCGCTCTATCCCATAGAGTCCAGGCTGACTGTGTCCAGACTCAGACATGGTCACCTACGGAGGGAATGAGGGGATTTCAAGATGAAAGAGTCTCTTCCTACTCTACTTGGCATACCCTAGACTATACGAAGTCCCTTCCTTCCTTTTTTTTTGGAGATGGAGTCTCTCTGTCGCTCAGGTCGGAGTATAGTGGCCTGATCTTGGCTCACTGCAACCTCTGCCTCCCGGGTTCAAGTGATTCTTCTGTCTCAGCCTCCCCAAGTAGCTGGAATTACAGGCACCCACCACCATGCCTGGCTAATTTTTGTATTTTTAGTAGAGATGGGGTTTCACCATGTTGGCCAGGCTGGTCTCGAACTCCTGACCTCAGGTGATGCACCTACCTTGGCCTCCCAAAGTGCTGGGATTACAGACGTGAGCCACTGTGCCCAACCAAGGCTCTTCCTTTCTTCTTTTTTTTTTGAGACGGAGTTTCGCTCTTGTCGCCCAGGCTGGTGTGCAATGGTGTAGTCTCGGCTCACTGAGCCTCCGCCTCACAGATTCAAGCAATTCTCCTGCCTCAGTCTTCTGAGTAGCTGGGATTACAGGTGCCTGCCACCGCACCCGACTAATTTTTTTTGTATTTTTAGTAGAGATGGGGTTTCACCATGTTGGCCAGGCTGGTCTCGAATTCCTGACCTCAGGCAATCCACACATCTCAGCCTCCCAAAGCGATGGAATTACAGGTGTGAACCACCGCGCCTGGCCAAGGCCCTTCCTTTCAACAGAGCTCGGGCCTGTGGTAGCAACTGCAAGCTGGCTCCTAACATGCACTCCTGACTTCTTCCAAAAAAGTAAAACTCTCAGTTCTGAGCTAGGTACATGGATGGCTATCCAGAACAAACTTCTCATCCTTGTTTGCAGTTAGGTGTGGCCATGTGAGTAAGTACTTTCTGGCTATGGTATGACACTAGAAGTGTGGCTTGGCAGCTTCCAGAAACTTCCCTTCACAGACTCCGGCACATGCCTTTTGCCCCTTCCTCCCAGTGACAGGAATGTGGGTGTGGAGGTTGGAGCTCAAGCAGCTATCCTGGGCTGTAAGGCAACTTAATGGAAGGTACAATAAAACAAGACACAAAGTTGGGGGTTCCACGTTAACCCTGAATTGCCTACTTCAAGAGGCAGCGAAAAACAAATACACACCTATCTCTTACTTGCAGCCAAAACTATTCCCGACTATTAAAATGCTCCAGCATCAATAAACTCACAGGGGCAAGTTCACGTAAAAATAGGATATTCTCCTTAACAAAATGCAGCAAGGCATTTGCTTACAAACCAGCAATGTGATCCTCAGTCCAACAGCTACTCTTGATGATCCATTACTAGTGCATGTCATGGTGGGGCTCCAGCACTCAAGGGCCTGTTTTCACCTGGTACCCCACTACATTTCAGTGTCTGTCTTCCGTTCCTGACGGTCTGCCTTCCCTCCCACTGAATTTCATTTCAAGGTATCCCCCGTGTTTATTCTATTTGACATGTTATTTAATGTCTGGCTATCTATGCAACCCACTCTCCACCATTTTAGTATCTGTTTACAGGTCCTTAGAGAGTTTTCCAGCTGTTCACACATCATCCTAGGGTGGCCTTTGCTACTTAACTGTTTGTAGAACTCAATGGGGCTATCTGCTCAAGCTCAGAGGTCAGGCTGACAAAGTGTGGCCTAGAGGCCAAATCTGGTCTGCCTTCTGTTTTTGTAAGTAGAAAGTTTTATTGGAACATGGCCACATCCGTCAATTTACAAATTGTCTATGGCTGCCTTCTTGATGCAATGGCAAAGCTGAGTAGTTGAGACAGACAATACAGTCTGCAGGGCCTAAAATAATTACTCTCTGGCCTTAACAGAAAGTTTTACTGAATGGCCGAGTATGGTGGTTCACACCTTTGGGAGGCCGACACAGGAGGACTGCTTGAGCCCAGGAGTTCCAGATCAGCTTGGGCAACATAGCAAAATCCTGTCTCTATAAAACATTTTAAAAAGAAAAAAATAGCTGGGCATGGTGGCATGCACCTGTAGTCCCGGCTACCTGGGAAGCTGAGGTGGTGGGATTGCTCGAGCCTGGGAGGTCAAGGCTGCCATGATTGTGCTGCACCACTGCACTCTAGCCTGGGAAACAAAGCAAGACCCTGTCTCAAAAAAAAAAAAAAAAGAAAAGAAAAAAGAAAAAGCAGAACCCTGTCTCAAAAAAAAAAAGTTTGCTGACCCTTGCTTAGCTTGGAAGTATCTGTTAAATCCCTCCATGAATCCTCCCCAGCCCAACCTCATAATGACATAAACAGGTCCCTCGGAGACTCTCCAGAACTGAAGGGTCTGTTTACAAGACAGAGTCATAATTTTGCTAGCCAGACAAGTGGCTTGTCTAGCTCCTCTCTTACTGTGCTACATGACCTCTCCCCCAGCCACAAGCCAGGTTGAAAACTGCTTTCCTAGACAGAGGACAAGGGCCTGTTTACAGATGCTTAGGGAAAATGACTCATTCAATACCGAAATAACTGCTTACAGTCTGTTGGACTGCTTACAGTCTGTTAACTGCTTACAGTCTGATGGAGATTCTCCCCAGCATCTGAAACTCCTCCCTCCCTTGCAATTAAGTGTCTTTACACATTATTCTGAAATCTACCCAGTGCTTAAGTACCTGTCTTCATGTCTCAATTGGGATTCCGCCCGGCCCTGAAGTTTCTGTTTACCCACCTATGAGGATACCCTTTCCTGTGCAAAGTAAGCGCACCATGTGTGTGCTTTTCTTTTCTTTTTTTTTTTTTTCTGAGACAGAGTCTTGCTCTTTTGCCCAGGCTGGAGTGCAGCAGCGCGATCTCAGCTCACTGCAGCCTCTGCCTCCCGGGTTCAGGCAATTCTCCTGCCTTAGCCTCCCAAGTAGCTGGGATTACAGGCGCGTACCACCAGGCCCGGCTAAGTTTTGCATTTTCAGTAGAGACGGAGTTTCGCCATGTTGGCCAGGCTGGTCTCGAACTCCTGGCCTTAAGTGATTCGCCAGCCTCCGCCTCCCAAAGTGATGAGATTCCCCATGAGCCACAGCGCCTGGCCTCCCTGTGCCCTTTATTCCGGGAGCTTCCACAGTATCTGAATGTGGGGAGTTCCTTGGAACTTAAGAGCCCACCTAAGCCAGGTGTGGAGGTTACAGTGAGCCGAGATCGTGCCATCGCACTCCAGCCTGGGCGACAGAGCGAGACTCTGTCTCAAAAAAAAAAAAAAAAAAAGGCCCACCCCACATGCAAGCTGGGGACTTCCAATGCTGTTTCCGGGCTCCTTTGGGGGATTTCCCCCAAACTTAGGAAAGCCGGTTTATTTTTAAGTGTCTACTGATGGACTTCTAGGGTGACTTCCCGAAAACTAACAATCGAATTTACATATTTTTGGTGAGTGTCTCCTCAGTGCTTAGGCATCGCTTCACACACTCCCTTCGGGCATCTCCCAGAACCTCAGTGACTATTCGCAAATATTTGGGGAGACTCTCCCGATTCCTGAGTATGTAAGCCCACTTCGTGGGACACTCCCCACCCCAGAACTGTAGCCGATTTGCACATTTTCCTAAGGACTCCCTAGGATTTAAACTCTCTATGGGGTTCTAGAGGGGGGCCTCCCCGGATTTAGGCATTGATTTACAAAGCTTCCCTCAGGGAACCCAACTCAAGTTCCTTTTTACGCGTTATTGGGGCGGCCTCCCCAGTACTTGACGGGCAGTTTGCAGGCTCCACTTGGATCTCGCAGAGCATTAGTTTCTTATTTACACGTTATTTCCGTCCCCCGCCCCCATTCCTGCCAACCCAGTAACGAAATGACCGGCCCCGGACCCCTACTCAGTGCCGCACCCCCGCCGGACATCCCAGCGACCTTTTAATAGCCAAGGCGAGGGCGGGGCCTGCCGGCGCGCCCCGCCCCCTGCCGGTGCGCGAGCCTCGCGCGGACTCGCGGCTCCCTTACCTAAGGCGGCTGCTGATTGGTTCTCGGGGCGCGGTGTGGGCTCTCCAGTGACTGGAGTCGGGTGGGGGCGGGGAGGCTGACCCCAACCACCCGCCTGTAAATGGCGTCTGGGGGCCAGGAACGTGGGAAAGAGAAAAAGTGGGCAACCCCCACTCCGAAACTGGCCTCGGCGTCCGGGTTGCGGCCCCTAAGGAAAGCTGGCCCGAAGAAGGAAGAGGAGGAGGAGGAGGTAATGCGGGGCCAAGCTGAGCTCAGGTCCCTCAGGCTGCTGGTCCTGCGCATGCGCTGAGGGCTGGACGCTCGAGAACCGAACGCGCGCGCCGGGCGGAGCATGCGTGGATGGAGGCGGTCGACTTCAGCACGCATCGGGTTCCGGAGGGGAAGGCGGGAGGACGCCGCGGCTCTGACTCAATGCGCGTGCGCGCGGTTGGAGCTTGAGGGTGGGGAGATGAGTAGGGAAATAGATACGCCGAGGAGCGGGAGGGGAACCTGGGGTTCGAGTTGTGCCTCTTCAGTGATGTTGGCGGGATGCGGTGGGGTGGGGCGACAGGGAGGAATTTCACTGTTCTGGGCTCAGTGCCAAGAACACATGAATGAATCAGACTTGGCGTGCGTCCTGGAAGACACCCCAGCCTGTGGAGAGACTGCCAGGGCCTCAAATCACTTAGGAAAGGGCGCGGGTCCGGTTGGACCTTGAAGGACAGACAGGCGAGGGCACTCCAGGGGACAGCTAAGCAAAGGCGGTGAAGACCCCGGGGGAGAGGTCCAGACTCGCTTGGATTCAGGGTACCCCAGGGTGGGAGGTGAGGCAGCAGAGTGGGCAGATCAGACCCTGAAGGGTCTCCTGTGTCAGTTTTATCCTTAAGGCCTGGGAGATGCAGAATAGTCCGAGAGAGAACCATGTTTAAAACCCTCGAAGGCTGCGTTGGAGGAGGGAATCCGCTCCAGGTTCGAAAATTTAAACACCCGTGGGCGGAGTCTTGCTCGCGCGGAAGAGGAGCATTGGGCGAGGGGCGCGGCCTGGGAGCGCATGCGCAGTCGGAAGGGCCAGCGGTTCCCCGGTGGGCAGAGTGGGTGAATGGGAAGGTTCTAGCTTCTTATTTGAATTTCTTTATTTTTATTTTATTTGTTTATTTAGAGACGGAGTCTCGCCCTGTCGCCCAGGCTGGAGTGCAGTGGCACGATCTCGGATCACTGCAATCTCCACCTCCCGAAATTCAAGCGATTCTCCTGCCTCAGCCTCCCGAGTAGCTGGGATTACAGGCGCCTGCCACCATGCCTGGCTAATTTTTTTGTATTTTTAGTAGAGACGGGGTTTTGCCATGTTGGCCAGGCTGGTCTCGAACTCCAGACTCCCCGCCTCAGCCTCCCAGAGTGCTAGGGTGACAGGCGTGAGCCAACGTGACTGGCCTAAAAAATGTTTTATAAAATTGTATTTGAACAGGTATTACATGTACATACACAATTCAAGCCTCTCTGGCTGTATACAATAAAAGCAAGTCTCCACCTCTGGTTCCCATTTTCCTTTTCTAAAGCACTGGTTCCCGGTTTCTTTCTGGAGCTGCTGTTACATTAAAGCATTGGAGTTAAGAGCATGTGTTGAGTTCATATAAATAGCGGCTGACCTTGACCAAATGACTTAATGCTCTCTACTTCTACGTCCCTGTTTGTGAATTGGGTGTGGTATAACCTTACAGCATTGCCGCCAGCATTAAATGGGTGAGAGTGCGTAGAACAGTGCCTGTTGCCTAATAGCACTGTGTGTTGTCACTGTGTTTTATTTTGTGATCTACCATGATGATAGTTGTAGATTCTGAGCAGCCATCTCCCCTCCAGGCCTCATCCCTACTGTCATTGTCCCAGTACCAGTACCAGGTGGAGCCACCTCTCCAGGCTGCCACAGGTAGAAACACCAGTCACCCAGACTGACTTGAGTCCACTGTTGATGGATTCTGGGGAGAGATTCTGGGTGTTTGACAAAGATACACATGACAGGCCATCTCTGTATTATGTCTATCGGTGTCCAATTTTACTTCTTTGGCTCAAGCCATATCTGAATTTCTCAACCCCAGATCACCCACGATTGCCAGTTTCACATCAGGACAACCCTCAAAGGTAGAATTTTCTTAAAAGAGAGAAAGAAGAGGCCTGGCATTGACCTTGGACCCACTGTGTGCCAGGTTGTTTGTTCTCTGCTTTATATACATCACTATAATCTTCTCCCCTAATTTGTTTAACAGATATTGACCTGTGCAGTGACTCATGCTTGTAATCCCAGCACTTTGGGAGGCCAATGCAGGCAGATCACCTGAGGTCAGGAGTTCAAGACCAGCCTGGCCAACATAGCGAAACTCCATCTCTACTAAAAATACAAAAATTAGCCAGGCGTGGTGGCATGCACCTGTAATGCCAGCTGCTTGGGAGGCTAAGGCACGAGAATCACTTGAACCCGGGAGGTGGAGGTTGCAGCGAGCTGAGATCGCACCACCACACTCTAGCCTGGGTGACAGAGTGAGACTCCATCTCAAAAAAAAAAAGAAAACAGATGTAGACAAATGAGCCTGGAAAAGAGAAGGGCCTTACCAAAGTCCCCATAGCCAGGAAGCAGCAGGCCTGGATTCAAACCCAAGCCTGTCTCACTCTAGAGCAAGCCTACACTTTTTCCCTGGCACCAGGGAGCCAGCCTGGTGATGAGTCAGCAGTACAGTCAGGCACCCAGTGAGCTGCCTTTTGTATTAGTGGCATGGTGTGCTGTTCTGGAGATATATCATACTTTAACACTTTCTCTATTGATGAGCATTTAGACTGTTGCTAAACTTCTGCTCTTACAAACATTTACTGCAGGGGTTTGTGTGTATGTTTTTATTTTCTAATTTTTTCTTTTTCAGACATGGTCTTACTGTCTCGCCCAGGCTGGAGTCCTGTGATACAGTTGTGGCTCACTGCAGCCTCAACCTCCTGGACTTAAGCAATCCTCCCACCTCAGCCTGCGGAGTAGCTGGGACCACAGGCATGTGCTACCACACCCAGCTACTTTTTTATTTTTTGTAGAGATGGGTGTTCACTATGTTGCCCGGGCTGTCTCAAATTCCTGGCTCAAGCAATCCTCCTGCCTCAGCCTCCCAAAGTGCTGAGATTATGCTACAGTTAATATCCTTATACACGTGACTGCATGTATATGTTAGTATTGTCAGTAGACTATCTCATTTGAAGTGCAGCTAGAATTGCTGGGTCGAAGGGTATGTGCATTGGGAATTTTGAGAGCCATTGCCAAATGATCTGTTCATCTCTTTATTTTTTGTTTTTGAGACAGGGTCTCCCTCTGTCACCCAGGCTGGAGTACAGTGGCATGATCACAGCTCACTGCAGCCTCAGCTTCCCAGGCTCAAGCAATTCTCCCATCTCAGCCTCCCGAGTAGCTGGGACTACAGGCGTACGCCACCATGCCTGGCTAATTTTTGTATTTCTCGTAGAGACAGAGTTTCACCACGTTGCCTAGGCTGGGCTCAAGCAATCCTTCTACCTCAGCTTCCCAAAGTGCTGGGACTACAGGTGTGAACCACTACACCTGGCCCTGTTCATCTCTTTCTCACTTCTGTTCCATTTCTTTCAGTTATATGTTGAATGAATTATGGAACTCTAGTCATCTTCCAGGCACAGCTGTAGGCTGGAGATCCTGTAGTGAATAGGAAGAGCACTTACCCTTTGGGAGCAGATATTCTAGTGGGGCAGATGATATCACATAAAGGATGCTTGGAAGAAAAGGAAATTGGGGGTGAGGATTGTGAAGACATTGCAAAGGATATTAAATTTCAGTTAGACAGGAGGAATAAATTCAAGAGGTCCAGTCCACAACATGGTAAGTATAGTTGGTAACAATGTATACTTGAAAATTGCTAAGAGAATAAATTTTCAATGTCCTCACTACAAAAATGATAAATATGTGAAATAATGCATATGTTAATTAGCTTGATTTAGCTATTGTACAATGCATACATATACAAAACATGTTGTACACTGTAAATGTATACAATTTTTATTTTTCAATTAAAAATAAAGTCAGGTGCCAGGCATAGTGGCTCACGCCTGTAATCCCAGCACTTTGGGAGGCCGAGGTGGGCGGATCACGAGGTCAGGAGATCGAGACCATCCTGGCTAACATGGTGAAAACTCATCTCCACTAAAAATACAAAAAATTAGCCGGGCGTGGTGGCGGGCACCTGTAGTCCCAGCTACTCGGGAAGCTGAGGTAGGAGAATGGCATGAACCTGGGAGGCAGAGCTTGCAGTGAGCCAAGATTGCGCCACTGCACTCCAGCCTGGGCAACAGAGCGAGACTCCGTCTCAAAAAAAAAAAGTCAGCTTACAGGAATTGAGAGTGATAGAAGTCTTAGAGACTAACAGGTGGCCAGGGAAGGCCGCTTTGAGGGGGTGACGTTTGATCAGAGGCCTGAGTACAGTTAAGGAAGGTCAGGAAATGAGCCATCTAAAGATGCTGAAGAATGGCCAATAAAGACCCCAAGGTGGGAGTGGGCCTGGCTGTCCAAGGATGGTCAAGGTGGCCAGAGTGACTGAAACAGAGCAAGGGAGGGAAAGAAGGGCAGGATTGTTTAGAGACGGAGCTCTAGGCAGGACCAGTTTACATAAAGTCTTATAGGCCATGGTAAGCATTTGGAACTTACTTCCAAATGTAACAAAGCCATTGAACGGCTGCAAACAAGCACTGGCTTGTTCCAATGAATGTTTACAGAGACTTCTCCAGTGAACAACAAAAATTAAAGGTGATTGCCTGTAGGGATAAGGGTTATAGACAGATGTGGGTCAGGGCTATGGGGACTTAAAAAGCATTGTTTTTTCTTTTAACCACATAATTACTAGCTATGCACAAAAATGTTCAATGCAAACAGTGCTGGTTGCTGTGAGGAGAATGGCCTGCAGGGGCGGAAGCAGGAGATGAGAGAGCTGGTGTCCTTGCCTGGGTGAGAGGGGATAGTGGTTCAGGAAGAGGATGGTGCTGATAGATGAGTTGAGAAGGGTCAGGAACTGGGATATGTTTTGAAGGTAGCGCCAAGGAATTAAAAGTGGGGTGTGAGAGGAAGCATGAATCAGGGATGACTTAAAAGTCATCCCAGAGATATGTTGTACAACAGGGTGACTCTAATTCATAACAATGTGTTATATACTTGAAACTTACTAAAAGAATGTATTTTAAGTGTTCTCACACCACAAAAAAAAAAGTACGTGAAATAATGCATGTGTAAATTAGCTTGATTTAGCCATTCCACAATGTGTACATATATTAAAACATCATATTATTTGCAGCATTAAAAAAAGTTCTAGAGGTTTTGGGCCTGGTCAACTGCCTGAAGACTGAGGCTTTTTTTTTTTTTTTTTTTTTTTTTTTTT
>NC_037687.1:36004256-36114685 GCF_003255815.1 Theropithecus gelada | reverse complement strand
CTCCCAGGCTGGAGTGCAGTGGCGCGATCTCGGCTCACTGCAAGCTCCGCCCCCCGGGTTCACGCCATTCTCCCGCCTCAGCCTCCCAAGTAGCTGGGACTACAGGCGCCCGCTACCGCGCCGGGCTAGTTTTTTTTTGTATTTTTAGTAGAGTTGGGGTTTCACCATGTTATCCAGGATGGTCTCTATCTCCTGACCTCGTGATCCACTCACGTTGGCCTCCCAAAGTGCTGGGATTACAGATGTGAGCCACCACGCCTGGCCTAAGACTGAGGCTTTTTACTGGGATGAGGAAGAGTACTTTTGATGGGAAATCAGCAAGTTTTGAAATTCTTAACTTTGAGATGCACGATGGTCATCAAATAAGTGATCAGAGTTAGAGGAAAAAGACGGGATTTGGAGATAAAGATTTTTTCTGACTTTTCATTACAGAATTTAGTTTAATTAATTAATTTATTTTGAGACAAAGTCTTGCTCTGTCACCCAGGCTGGAATGCAGTGGTACAGTCTTGGCTCCCTGCAACCTCCACCTCCCAAGCTCAAGCAATCCTTCTGCCTCAGCCTCCCAAGCAGCTGGGACCACACATGCTCTAGCATACCTGGCTAATTTTTTAGAGACGAGGGTTCACTATGCTGCCTAGGCTGGTCTCGAACTCCTGGGCTCAAGCAATCCACCCCCGTCAGCCTCCCAAAAGCTGGGATTACAGTCACTACAGAATTTTAAAAACACACAAAGAGTCTCCCACGTACCCATCGCCCAATATTGACAGTCATCTGCATTTTTCTTGTCTTATGGCTTCTATTTTTCCCTCCCACATATAAGCACACTTCCCGCCACCCCCCTGGAGTTTTGTTTTAAGAAAATCACAGATAACCTGTCATTTTGTTAATAACTATACAAGTATGCTGAATTTTCGAGCTGCCTATGTATAGATGATATTTAAAGCTGTGATTTGCTGAGATCATCTAGGCTGAGAGGTTGAAGACAGCAGGGACTAGGCCTGAGCCTCCCTCATGTAGGAGCCAGGATCCTGGAGAGGGGCCGAGATGGAGCCAGGAGTGTCAGGAGAAGGGATGACCTGGTGCCATGGGAGCAAGGGGTTCCAAAGAGAAGATAATGGACTAAGGAGCAGAGACACGGGGCAGCAGCTGGAAGCAGATGTGGGGTCCACCATGGAAAAGACATGGCTTTTGATCCCCCATCTAACTGTGTTACGGAACCTTCTCAGTATCTATAAGGAAAAACATATAAGTATTCATTTTTCTTTATCTTTTTTTTGTGTGTGTGAACTATAACTTAAGTGTGGTAAAGTATATAAAGGGCACAGATCTTAAGTGTACCGGGCAATGAATTTTTACAAATTTATGCATCCATGTAACTGCTAATCAGAGAACATTTCCAGCACCCAGACATCTTGCTTGTGCTCTTTCCCTGTCAATTCCCCCGCTCCAGAAGCAACCACCCATCTAATGCCTTTCAAAAACAGGCACAGAGATTCTTTGTGTCTGTTTTTGAACTTCATGCGAATGAAATCTTACAGCATGTCTTCCGTGTGTCTGGCATCTTTAGCTCTTTATGTCTGGGAAAGTCTTTTATGTCATTCTATGTAGCAGGAGTTTGTTGTATAAGAAGCAACTTTATGGCCGGGCTTGGTGGCTCACATCTGTAATCCCAGCACTTTGGGAGGCAGAGGCAGGCAGAGCACGTGAGGCTAGGAGTTCGAGACCATCCTGGCCAACATAATGAAACCCCATCTCTACTAAAAATACAAAAAGTTAGCTGGGCGTGGTGGAGGTGCACACCTGTAATCCCAGCTACACTCGGGAGGCCGAGGCACGAGAATTGCTGGAAGCTGAGAGGCAGAGGTTGCAGTGAGCCGAGATCACGCCACTGCACTCCAGCCTGGGTGACAGAGTGACAGATATTTTGCGGTTTGGTGAATAGTGAACTTTAAGGAAAATGGAGAATCTAAAATGCTTCTGAAAGTTCCAGTGGGATGTTTATAAAGTGGGAGGAATTATAGCATGTTTATGTGCAGATGGGAATGATAGAGGGAAAAGAGACAAGGAGACTTTGGAGCTGAGTTTTTTGAGGAGGTGTGGACAGGGTACAAGTGGAGAGGGGGTTGGACTTGACTTGAAGAAGGGCCAGCTCATCCTGGAAAAAGACAGGAAAGTTTTATCATTTGACACCCCCTCCAAATTATACAAAGCACTCTCCTGGCTTGTATATGTTAGCAGCTCTTCCACACAACATAAAAGCTTAAAGCCTGCCTTTGGACTGCCAGTCTGGCGTTGATGATGATGATACAGCTTCCTTTATGGACCGTAATAAATAACTGGGCTGGGCGTGGTGGCTCCTGCCTGTAATCCCAGCACTTTGGGAGGCCAAGCGGGAAGATCGCTTGAGCCCAGGAGTGTGAGACCACCGTGGGCAACCTAATGAGACCCCCATCTCTACAAAAAAGAACTGAAAACATGTTAGTGATATTTATTTTTATTCTAAGCGGATGGGGCAAGAAGGAGGGGAGAGCAGCAGGCAGTTTGGGAAGGAAGAGGAGCCTAGTGGCCTGAGCAGCCAGGACAGGGAAGAGAAGGGGAGACCAGAAGACCAGAGAGTCTTGCAGAGTTGAGCTTCCAGAGCCCCCCGGCTTGCAGAGGCTCGTGGGCATACTGACACAATGGAATACTACTGTGTAACGAAAAGGACGAGCAGCGTGGCTGAATCTCACCACCATCCTGCAGAGCCCAAGACACAGATACACACCAGGGCGTGCAGCAGGGTTCCTTCCAAAGTTCAAAGTCGAATGAAAGGAATCAAGATAGGTCAGGATGGTGGTTCCTGGGATGAAGGGGGCTGTTGGCTGGGAGGGAAATGAGAGCTTTAGGGGGCTAGACACTTCTAGCTTGATCTGAGTGATGGCTACTCAGGTGAATGTATTTAAAAAAACATATTGAGATTACATTTACAATTTCTGTACTTTACTGTATGTTAAAATGTATGTCAGTTAAAGAGAAAAAGAGGGCCAAGCATGGTGGCGCACACCTGTAGTCCCAGCTGCTCGGGAGGATCACTTGAGTGCAGGAATTCAAGGCTGCAGTGAGCTACAGTTGTACCACTGTACTCCACCCTGGATGACAGAGCAAGACTCTGTCTCTTAAAAAAAAAAAAAAAAAAAGCAGCTGGACTCAGAGCTAGACTTTGACAGGAGGGCAGTGGGAGGTAATGGGAAGGGTGTGGGTGTTAGAAAGGTCCTCAGGGGCAGTTGGGGGATTCATGAAGGGGAAAGGCCCGTGACTGGTTGTTTGACCCTAGGAAAGCCCCTGCCCCTCTCTGGACCTCCTTTCTCCCACCCAGTCCTCACAGGAGTGCAGGCAGAACAGAAATAGGAGAGGGAAGGAGCCAAAATCACCATGAGACTGAGCCTCTGGAGGACAGAGCCCTCTGATTCATGTTTGCAGCCCAGCTCCTGGCTCAGGGCCTTCAGGAAGTGTTGATTTGGTGAGGGGGGTGCAAAACCTGCCAAAAGTGGGGGCATCCAGGCCTGATCCCCACAGTGGAGAATGAGGGCAGGTGGCCCAGGGCAGATCCAAGATAATTCAGAACACAGGATCTCGTGTATGTTCTCCTGGGTTCTTGGTCAAAAACCCCTTCTCACTGGTTCTGACCTTGCCTCAGCTGAAACCAACATAGGATGACTTCAGGCCATCCCAGGCATTCAGAGGGTTCGTTTAATGACATTCACTGAGGCCCTGTCTACGCCAGGCCCTTGGTGTTGAAGACATCGTGAACAAAAATGAAAATAGAATGTGGTGATCTCCTGAGTGTCTGAATGGGCCAGGTGGCTAAGTGCTGGGGCTCTGGGGCCAGGCTGCCTGGGTCATAGCCTGGCTCCAAACTGCTTTGCTGTGGCTTTGGGCAGTTACCTCATCTGTAAAATGGGACCAACAGTGCCTACCTTGCCTCCTTTTGTGAGATCACTTATTAAAAGGGCTTAGTGTGGTGCTTGACCCATTATTATTATTATTATTACTATTATTATTATCACTTGAGACAGGGTCTCACTTTGTCACCCAGGCTGGAGTGCAGTGGCACGATCACAGCTCACTGCAGCCTTGACTTCCCAGCCTCCTCAAGTGATCCTCCCACCTTACCTTCCCAAGTAGCTGGGACCACAGGTGTGTGCCCCCACACTGGCTAATTTGTTGTTGTTTGAGATGGAGTCTTGCTCTGTTACCCAGACTGGAGTGCAGTAGCACGAGCTCGGCTCACAGCAAACACCGCCTCCTGGGTTCAAGTGAATCTCCTGCCTCAGACTCCCAAGTAGCTGGGATTACAGTCACGCACCACCACGCCCAGCTAATTTTTGTATTTTCAGTATAGACAGGGTTGCACCATTTTGGCCAGGCTGGTCTCCAACTCCTGGCCTCATGTTGATCTGCCCACCTCGGCCTCCCAAAGTGCTGGAATTACAAGCGTGAGCCACCACGCCTGGCCAGACCTAATGTTATTATTGTGATAGGGATAGGTTTATGAGGCTATAGGAGTGTCAGACCGGGCCTCCTGAGGAGGGGACATATTAGCTGAGGCCTAAAGGAGGCATAGGAAGGAGTTTGCCAGCTACAAGGGAGTGGAGGCAAGGAAAGAGAGGTCCCAGAAGAATGAGTTTGGCAGGGGCTTTGGCAACACTGCCAGGAGGGCTTCTTGCAGGGGAAGGGTGTCAGCACTATCTGGAGGTCTCATCCAGTTCCTTTCCTGAGTCCCTGCCTTTACTCCCCAGGTGGGCTGGCCTCCAGAGGAAGGGCAGTTCGTGGCAGAGGCTCCAATTTAGCTCTCAGGGATGAAGGGGCGAGGCTGGCTGTGGACTTTAAGGGAAATCCAAAGATAGCTCAGCAGAAAAGGATGACTCGCAGCCTGATCTTCCCCTCAAGAGGAGGGAAGCAAGAATGAATCAGCCCCTCAAGCTGGAATGAAGTTGCGGCGGGAAGTCAGTCCTGGGTTTGTGGCCCAAGGCCACTCTGCCTCTGACTCACCTTGGCAGTGGGGCGGGATGGGTGTGAATCTGGGCTCTGCAGCCTGGATTCCTAGCTTCCGGCTGGGGGCCTGAGGGGAGGCCTGGCTCCTCTTGAAACCTCAGTTTCTGTATCTATGCAGTGGGGTAAGGAGGGTCAGGAGAATGGTTATGGTGACTTACAAACAGAGCAGGGCACACAGTAGGGCCTCTGGAAGTGCCAGCCCCCTCCTTTGCCCCCTTCCCTTTCACATCCTCTCTTCAGCGGATGTGAAATGGGTATGTGGGTGGTTTGGGGAAGTTTGGGGCTTCTGTTAGTCTCTTGATGGGTGAGTTGTCAGCTAGATTCTGGTAAGGCATGAATAGAGGGAGAAAAGCAACAAAAGATCAGAAAAAGGGCAGCCGCACATTGTGTGTGAAAATCAAAAACAATAATAATGATTCTTGGCTAGGGACAGTGGCTCATGCTTATAATCCCAGCATTTTGGGAGGCCGAGGTGGGCAGATTGCTTGAGCCCAGGAGTTCAAGACCAGCCTCTGCAACATAGTGAAACCCCATCTCTACTAAAAATACAAAAATTAGCCAGGCATGGTGGCAGGTGCCTGTAATCCCAGCTACTTAGGGGTAAGGCAGGAGAATCGCTTGAACTCAGGAGGCAGAGGTTGAAGTGAACCGAGATTGTGCCATTGCACTGGAGCCTGGGTGACAGAGCGAGACTCCATCTCAAAAAAAAAAAAAAAAAAAAAAAAAATTCTTTCTCACATATTTGGTTCCTACTAAATGCCTCTGGGCTACTCCATGTTTTAATCTTCACAGCAGTCCCATGGGGAGACAGTCCCATTTTACAGGTGAGGTAAACTGTTCAGAGGTGAAGCCACTTACCCGAGGTCACACAGCCAGTGGATGGCAGAATCAGGATTTGGAACCTGATCTGTCTGAGTTCAAAGCCATTGCTCTTTGCCTCAGATCTGGGCAGGGGTTTGCTGAGGACTGCCCAGCCTACAGACCTGAGAGGGCACTTAGAGGAGGAGGCCTCTGAGACAGGTTCAAACAGGGCAGCAGTCTTCCACTGGATGGTCTGCCAGTGAGGAGTGTAGATATGTTTAGAGAAAAATGGCAACTTCTGGCTTTAACATTTATTACAAAGATCAGAGCAGAGGCTGGTGAGTTACACTTCTTCCTCCCCACCAAGTGCTCTCTGCAGCTCTGGAAAAATGGTGTCCTCTTTGTTGTCCCGCCAGGGGGCGCCACCTCCTACCCGCCCCAGCCTCATACCTAGTTCTTCAGCTCGGCCAGCGGTAACTGAAGCCTCCCAGAATCCTGGATCCGGGCCCCTAGTACCCTCTTCCCCAGGGACCCAGGAGTCCGGCCTCCAGGCGCCTCCACTTGTGACTGAGCTGGAGGTCGTCCATAGCAGCATAGTGATTTTGATGAGGGTATGCAGAGTGGGGGTGATCATGTTCCCACCTGGGGCCTCAGGTGGGCCAAGGCCTCCCCACTTTAGCCAGCGTCCTCTCCAGCAGCCATCACAAGCCAACCCACTCCAAGCCGGGGCCCCCTTTGGTCCTTGCACTTGAGGTGCTTTGTTCGGGGCCGGGGCAGGAGTGGCAGAGACGACGTACATCACCTCAGTCCTGGGGAAAGTAGCCTGGTTCCTCCGTGGGTCCTGGAGAGACGGAGAGACTGATGGAGAGGCAGGTCAGGAAGAGGGAGAGGGAGAGTGAGAGTGGGACACACCGAGGTGCAGACAGAACCTGCTGAGCAGAGGTGGGAGGCAGGGGGTAGGTGTTTCTGGGCCCCGAGGCCAGGGTGCAGGAGGGCATTTAGACAGACACATTGAATGGACAGAGCCAGAGAATGTGCCCAGGACAGGCAGAGAGAGAGAGAGAGACCAAGCAAAGAGGGAGAAGGGCATCAAGGGTCAGTGAAGGGGAGAGGGAACACCATCTTCCTTCACTGCCAATCCAGCCCTGAACTGAGTCCTTTCCTCCAGACAGTGCCAGAGCTGACGAGAAAAGGTGGCCGTGTCTCCCAGCCATCCCCTGCCCCCTTGGCCACAGAGGGTGCTGGCCACAGGAACCCTTCCTCCGGGATGCCTTCCTGCCCAAGTCCCAGCCCCCTCACCAGCTACGTGGACTGCTGGCTGGGTTCTGGAAGCTGCCTCGGCCCCAGGGCAGTGCTAAGCAGCTCAGTCAGGGTGTCCAGCTTCCCCGCCAGCGTGTCAATCTGCTTCTCTAGGGCCCGGTGTGAGCTGCTCAGATTCTGCTGCAGGTCATACAGGATCATGTGCATCTGGACGGGAGGAGAGGATCAGAGGTGTCAGGGGGGTGGGGTCGACCCCTGCCTGCTCCATAGCGTAAGGCAGTGGAACCAATATTGACTACATCCTTGTGGTCCTCTGAGGATTATCCTCAATAATAACTGTTACCATGTACCACTTCCCAGCTACCTGCCCAGGTGTTTCCCTGTATGGTTTAAAATCCTCCTAAAAGCCACTGGGAATGGGAATCCTGTTCCCATCTTATAGCTGAGGAAACAGGCATGGAACCGTTAAATGACATGCCCAAAGCAGCTCCTGAAGTAAGACCTAGAACATAGTAGGTGCTCATTAAATATTTATAGCATGGATAGTGCCTGACTTCCAAATCCACATAGTCTTTTACTACTCTCTCTGGCTAGGATTCACAGCTTGCTTGATCCCTGAGGGTTTGTGGGTTTTCTGTGGAAATTCTTGAATTCTGTGTTTTTGGCTTGATAACCTTCAGAAATTACCGCCTGCCAATTCCTGCCGATCTGGGCCACCGCCTCCTCACTGAGACCTGCCATGCGGTTTTGGGGCCTGCATCTGTGACCGTGCTTACCATGGCATTGGTGCCAGGGGCCACTGTTTGAACTGCCATGGGCTAACGAGAAAAAGCAAAGGCCACCGGATAAGCAAAAGATGCTGTGAGCCAGGCCAAGGGGGTGTTGTGACATCACTGTCCCTGAGCACCGGCAAAATCAAGTGGTCTCAGCAGAAGGGGGCGGGTAGCTGAGTCACGGCTTGGCCAGGCAAACTTGCATGGAAGTCCTTGTGGCCCTGAGCACCCCTCCACAAGAGCAGCAGAGATTGAGTTTTACGGAAACAATGTCACCTGTGTCCTTGTCAGTGTTGTTCATTTTAATTGTATTGGTTTTGCCATCTATGGGCTTGGTTTGTAAATTTGCTTTGGTTTTATTGTATGAGTTGTAGTTGGAAGGAATTTTATATCTGTCCACATGTAAGTAACTTAACAATAAAAATAATTTGAAACCAAACACTGGGGTTCTTTGTGCAATTTTTTTTTTTTTTTCAGTTTGTAAGGGATCTGTTCCTTGCATGAATGTAAGAAGCTCTGTGTTGCATCATTCATTCCTTCCTTCCTTCCTTCATTCAACCACAGACCTTTACTGACAGCCTGTGTGTGCCAGGCTCCTGCCAAATTTCCCTGTTCTAGAGCCAGATTTCCCTCCCTGTGGCCCCAACCTCCCCCTTCTTCCAGACATCCTCCCATGGGATCCTAGTACCTTGGAGATGTCCACCATGGAGTTCACTTGTTCCTGGAGCTTCCGGTGTTTTAGCCGCACCTGGCGGAACCTGTGGGAAGAAGTGGGGAGTCAATTTTACAAGCCTGGTCCCTGAATGTGGCTGTAGCTCAGGGGTGGAATGAAGGGAGGAGAGGCACATGAAGCAACAAAACAAAGACAAAACGTTGTCAAAGAGCTGAAAGAGTGGGAGGGGATGACTGCACCGCACATCCCCATGAGCCCCATCCCCAGTAGAAACCCAGGTACCCAGGTCCACAGACACGCCAAGATATGCAAAGACAAACCAGCACAGACACACAGAGTCATGCATGGTCAGATCCAGGTGGACAAGCTGTTGAGTGAGACCACCCCTGGGTGTCCTGACCTGGACGGGCATGGACACGCACACACACAAGCCATGCAGAGAGGTGACTTGGACATGGGTGCACATGGACACATGTGCATACAAAGCGCCCTCACGCGTTGATGGCAGCCAGCAGCCTGCGCTGATGCCTGCGGGCAGCTCGAGACTCCTTCCTGCGAGTATGTTTGTAGAACATCCAGGCTTCTTGTAGCACTCGGGCAGCGGACTCCTTCATCTGGGGGTGGGTGGCACAGTGTCCATGGAGATAGACCCTTACGGTTCTGGGAAGGCAGGGCTCGGGCTGGGACTCGGGTCCTAGGGGAAGCGGGGGAGCTTGGACTCCTGCCTCTTGAAAGAGGGGTGTGCCATGGGGGCCATATGCCCATCCTCACCTCTTTGGTATACTGGATATCCATCATGAAATTGTGCACGTGCTTTTCTGCCTTGTTAAACTCCAGCTTCCGGGCCACCACGGCCACCAGCAGGGCTGTGCAGCAGACCCCCTGTGGGCACAACAGGTACTATGGCATGAGGCTGTGCCACTGACTCCCTCCTTGAACCCTCCCAACAGCCACAGAAGGCAAGCACAATATCCCCAGTTGACAGACAAGCAAACAGGCTGAGAGAGGAGAGCCAAGGTCCCAGCTCAGAATGGGGAAGCTAGAATCATAAATCGCCTATGTACGAGCCCAAATTGGATGTGTAGTATTCACACTCGCAGGATGGCCTCTTGCATTAGGGGTATGATTGGAGGAGCAAGAGGAAGGCTGGGTTCTGAGCCAGGGGCAGGCCTCTGGGTCCTCACTGCTGACATGGTCGGCCACTGCATTGTGGAGGGTGTCCCTCCTTCTCCCACCTCCACAGCCTCTTCCTAACTCCAGCCCTGTCCTCTCTCTCCTGGACCATCTCCAGCCTCCCACTCATCCTCCCCTAACCCCCTTGGCCCCCTCTAATCTCCTAGGCTTCCACTGCCCTGAACTTCTCAGCCTGGCTACCAAGGCCTTCCAAGGTCTACGCCTCTCACTCAGACAACTCAGCCCTGGCTCCATTCTGCCTGCCCTCCCTGAGCACCTTCCTCCGAACACTCATTCTCCTCCCTTCCTTCTCCCAATGCTCCTGGCCCTTCATGGCCTTGCCAATTCCTGACTGCTTGTGGCACCTGCTCACCTGTCCCCTAGTTAGAATGAATTGTCCTAGGAAGCATCCCCCACCCTATAGTTTCAGCTCTTGATCACCCAGAACAACTTCCAGTCACAAATACTGGCTCCAGGGGACTGCCTGGGTTCCAATCCCAGCTCTGAGCCAATTATTTAATCTCTCAGTATTTCAGTGTCTCATCTGTGAAATGGGCATGGCCTCAACAGGGTTACTCGGTGGATTTCATGAGTTACCCCTGGCAAGTGTTTAGGGCAGAGACTGGCACAGAGTATGTGCTCAGTAAAAGTAAGCTATTATGGGCCGGGCGTGGTGGCTCATGCCTGTAATCCCAGCACTTTGGGAGGCCCAGGTGGGTGGATCACGAGGTCAGGAGATCGAAACCATCCTGGCTAACATGGTGAAACCCTGTCTCTACTAAAAACACAACAAATTAGCCGGGTGTGGTGGCGGGCGCCTGTAATCCCAGCTACTCAGGAGGCTGAGGCAGGAGAATAGCATGAACCCGGGAGGCCGAGCTGAGAGTGAGCCGAGATGGTGCTACTGCACTCCAGCCAGGGTGACAGAGCGAGACTCCGTCTCAAAAAAAAGTAAGCTATTATGGCTCAACTGTGCCATGGAACCTTTCTGCCAGGAGCAGGCTGTGAGCTCAAGTGCGCATCGCCCTATCTCTCTAGGTTTTGGTTTCTCCTTTTGTCAAGTGAAGGAGGAGGTCCTGAACGACACTGCAGTTCCCTAACTGAGTCTCTGCCCCTCTTCCCTTGCTCTAAAGACTCACCACTGGGGGAGTGAAGGTCACCACATCCTTCACCTGTGCACCCAGGGACTGGGGGGATGGATATGTCTTTCCTGGGTCCACATCTGGGCTAGGTGCTGGTGGCTTAGATCCCCGAGGGTGAAGGAAACCCAATCTTGTAGGGAGGTGAAGGCCAAGGCATTAGGTGCTGGTCTCTAGAGGGGGCCAGGGCTGGGTGGGAGGACCTGAGTGACTGGGTCTACGGAGGGAAGGAGGTGGATGTTGGGGTTCAGGAAAAGGCTGACTCAGGCTGCAGAGCCTCTGCCTCATCCTCGAGGGCACAGGAGCTGGTGGGGAGGTGGCTGGATGCCTGGGCGCCCCCAGACCTGCTTACCGAGCACCTCCTGTGGGCTGGGTACTGTTGGAAGCGCTTTCCATAGTTGAACCCATTTAATCATCTCAGCAAGCCCATGAGGAGCATGCTAGCATCAGCATCCCCGTTTTACAGGGGAGGAAAGTGAGGCCCAGGGAGATCACGTGGCTCGCCTGAGCTCCCCAGCCAGGAAGTGGCAGCCGCAGGATTTGGACCCAGGTAGCCTAGCCCCATAGGCATGCACTTGATAACTGGACTCTACACCCTTGGTGGAGGCTGGGAGACAATTTCTGGGTTCTGAAAGAAAATGGGGCTGGGAAGTCAGGAGCCTGGGTCCCTGAGGAGGATAAGGGCTGGGCCCTAGGTTCTAGAGTGAGCAAGGCCTCAGGGACTGGATTCCTAGGTCTGATTTTTTATTTTTATTTTTTAAGAGACAGGGTCTCACTCCATCACCCAGGCTGGAATGCAATGGTACAATCATAGCTCACTGGAACGTCAAACTCAGGCTCAAGTGATCCTCCCACCTTGGTCTCCCAAAATATTGGGATTACCGGTGAGTATCTTGGTCTTGAAGAGAGAATGGGGCTGTGGGCGCCCCAGACACTCAAGTTTCTCAGGAGCTGTCCCTGAGAGCCTGTGTTGCCTCCATGGCTTCCTGGGGCCAGAGGATGACCAGTTTGGGATGAGGATCAGGTCCCCAAGGGGGCCGTACTCACCATGACTCCAGTGCACAGGCAGACAATCTTGCCCCACATGGTGCCCGGCACCACGTCACCATAGCCGATGGTCAGGAATGTGATGGGGATCAGCCAAAGTGTGTCTGAAAGGTGCCCGGTGGCATTCACAGCCTGCCTATGGGGAAGGGTGGGTTAGTTCTAAAACCCCACCATGGAGGTTTCCATGATATTCAGTCCCCTTCCCTCTATGCCCTCCCCTCCCCTACCCTCAACTCCCCTCCCCTCCCCTCCCAGTATACACCCATAGTCCTAAGAATCAGCTGGACAAAAAGCCATTAAGTTCTGAGCTTTGGAAAGGCTGCATGGCCTCCTCTCTGCTGTGTGACCTGGGCGAGTTGCTTAGCCACTCTGGGATCTGAGACTGGATCTGGACAATCCCAATGCCGGTATGGTCTCAGCTAGGCTACCTGGGCTGCTGTGGCATTCAGAGCACGTGGTTGAGGGTGGAGAGTCAAGAGGCGGCCAAAACCCAGTCAGACCCTGACTGGCGGCTGCATCCACCCAGAGGAAGGGGTATATTTTTCTAATTTCCACAAAGATGCTGTGTGGTCCAGAAGGGGCCCTATCAGGATCAAAAAGCACTGTAAAAAGGCTTGGTGGGACTCTGCCTTCCTTTCCCCTCACTTCACAGAAGGAGACTTTTTTTTTTTTTTTGAGACGGAGTCTCGCTGTCGCCCAGGCGGGAGTGCAGTGGCGAGATCTCAGCTCACTGCAAGCTCCGCCTCCCAGGTTTACGACATTCTCCTGCCTCAGCCTCCCAAGTAGCTGGGACTACAGGCGCCCGCCACCACGCCCGGCTAGTTTTTTATATTTTTTAGTAGAGATGGGGTTTCACCGGGTTAGCCAGGATGGTCTCGATCTCCTGACCTCGTGATCCACCCGTCTCAGCCTCCCAAAGTGCTGGGATTACAGGCTTGAGCCACCGCGCCTGGCCAGAAGGAGACATTTAAGTCCAGCCATGGAAGGGATTGAAATATTGAGATTTGTCTAACTTTGTCCACAAGCCCCTTGCTGCAAGATAAGCAGGGAAAACTTCATTCGTGAGAGCCCCAGACACCCCAGACCCACCAGGTTAGAGTTTCTAGGAGCGAAGATGGAATCTGCACTGTTTACAAACCCCACCCCCCTCGTTCCCAAGTACATTCTAGTTTCAGGACTTCTGCCTTGGAATTTGGAACTTTGACTTCCTCCCCATTCTCCCATCATTCAGATGAGAAACATGGTGGGGGGATCATTCATTAATCCTGATTCTGACCAATTTCCCAGTTGGGAAAACTAAGATCCTAGGAGGTGAAAGTTTAAAATCATGACAGAGGGCCGGGCACAGTGGCTCACGCCTGTAATCCCAGCACTTTCCGAGGCTGAGGCAGGCAGATCATGAGGTCAGGAGATCCAGACCATCCTGGCTAACACAGTGAAATCCTGTCTCTACTAAAAATATAAAAAATTAGCCGGGCATGGTGGCGGGTGCCTGTAGTCCCAGCTACTGAGGAGGCTGAGGCAGGAGAATGGCATGAACCCGGGAGGCAGAGCTTGCAGTGAGCCAAGATTGCACCACTGCACTCCAGCCTGGGCGACAGAGCAAGACTCCTTCTCAAAAAGAAAAAAAAAAAAAAAATCATGACAGAGTCCGGGCACGGTCATCCCAGCACTTTGGGAGGCCGAGGCAGGAGGATCACTTGAAATCAGGAGTTCAAAACCAGCCTGGGCAACATGGTGACATGGTCTCTACTAAAAATACAAAAATTAGTCAGGTATGGTGGTGCACACCCATAATCCCAGCCACTTGGGAAACTGAGGCTCGAGAATCGCTTGAAGCAAGGAGGCAGAGGTTGCAGGAAGCAGAGTTCGTGCCACTGCACTCTAGCCTGGATAACTGAGACTCCATCTCAAAAAAAAGAACTGTCAGGGAGACTACAGATGGTGGAATGTGACACTCATTTTTCAGATGAGGAAACTGAGGCTCAGAGAGGAGAGATCTAAAGCCAGATCTTCTCATTCTCCTCCTGCCCTGAAGGATCTTTGCCACATACACTAGACCAGAGGTTCTCAACCTTGGTTGGGCCATACAATCACCTGGAGGGCTTGCTAAAGCGGATTGCTGGCCCTACCCTTCAGGATTCAGTAGGTCTAGAAGGGACCTGAGAGTTTTCATTTGCAAGTTCCCAGGTGATGCTGCTGGTCCTGAAACCACACTTTGAAAACCACTGGCTGAGATCACTCCCAACCTCTTTCTCTATAAGGGATAGAAATTGAGGTGCGGCTTCCGGTTACACAGTATCCAGGCGGCAACCAGGATCTAGTTCCAATTCCCTGCATGGAATTATTTTCCAGAGAAGCTCCAAATCATCCCCTTCCTAAGGTCACAGAAAGCACCCACCTACAGTGCATTCTGTGCTAATTTGGAAAATATGTCCCCTTCCTCCAAGGCAGACGCAACCCTTTAGGCAGGTCCCAGAGACAGGTTTGGAGACCGAACAGATGGCCTGGAAACCTGAGGCAGTAGAAGTCCAGGAGCCAGAAGGGAAGGGCTTTTTAGGGTCTGTGTGTGCATTTGGGGAGACTGAAGGCTGCACATGGAGGATTGGCTGGGGGCTTGTCTGTTGGTTCTTCTCACCCCAGTTGATGCGAGTGTGGGCAAATTGCAGCCAGCAAGAGGAGAAGGGGTCAAAGTGTGAACTTTGACCTCTGCTTGGTCCTAGGGGGCCTCAACCTGCACCGCGGCACAAGACGGCCACCGCGGCTGTCCGGGGTTCCCTCCCCTGCGCATTTATGCCTCCAGCACCCTCACCTCTCGGCCACGGACAGCACCCAGGCGGTGGTCAGCCAGAGGCCAAGCGTGAGGCCGAGCAGCAGGCGGCCGGGGTGCGTGTTCATGTAAAGCTTGGCCACGAACCAGTGGCGGAAGCGGACTTGGTTGAGAGCGCCGATGCTGCGGTAGGAAGCGTTGAGCAGGACGCCGCTGCGCAGGAGCACGGCGCGGGGCACCAAGTAGAGACGCAGCAGCATGGCCAGGGACAGCAGCGCTTCCCCTTGGCCCAGGAATCCCGGCCAGGGCTGCGGGGAGGTCAGCGGCGCCCCTAAATCCTGCGCGCACGGCGGGCCCCGCATGGGCGCCGGGTGCAGCCCGCACACCACCAGCTCCAGCACGATCTGCGCCGCCTGCCGCCCGGTCAGCGCCACGCGCCAGTCCCGCAGCCCGTTGTCCGTCATGAACAGCTGCGGGGAACGGGCCAAGAAGGGAGGGGTCAGGCGCAGGTCAGGCGGCGGCCCGCGCCTCCCTGCGCCCTGAGATAAGTGGGGTGTGCCCGCCTGGCCGGGAGGGAGGGAGATAGAGCAGGGCGGGAGAGGGATAGGGAGGGAGCGGGACAGGACTTGTGGAAGACATCTCTCCACTTTCTCCTCCTTCAGCCCACTTCCAGCCTTTGAACACTGACTGAGTGCCGACTGTGTGCCTGGCATTGTTCTATGTGCTAAGGATACACAGTGAACCAAACAGACCCCCCTGCCTCCCTAGAGCTTGCATTCCACGTGTCTGGAGCTCGCTCCTACTTCTGTTTCAGTTGACACGCGTAATAACTGTAATAATAATATCAGCAATAACAAAGCCTTACGCCTGTAATCCCAGCACTTTGGGAGGCTGAGGTGGGTGGAACACTTGAGGTCAGGAGTTCGAGATAAGCCTGGCCAACATGATGAAACCCCATCTCTACTGAAAAATACAAAAATAAGCCGAGCATGGTGGCGCACACCTATAGTCCCAGCTTCTGAGGAGTGTGAGGTGGGAGAATCACTTGAACCCGGGAGGCAGAGGTTGCAGTGAGCCGAGATCACGCCACTGCTGCACTCCAGCCTGGGTAACAGAGTGAGATTCCATTTCAAAATAAACAAAAACAAAACAAAACAATAACAATAGCAAAATCAGCATGTACTGGGCACTGTGGATACGCCAGACACTGCTCTATCCCATTTACATGTTGTGACTTAGTAAATGTCCACAGCCCAGTGAGACTGATATTATTTATTATTGCCACCATTTTATAGGTATGGAAACTGAGGTCCAGGTCCCTCCCATGGGCAATGGTGCACTGAGCTACAGACCATTTGACTACTCTATGATAAGATGATAATGTGCACTGTTTACTGGGCACCTCTTATGTGCCAGGCACTGCTCAGAGAATTGCCACACATGACCGATAATCCCCATTTTACATGCAAAGTTATGATAGGAGACGCAGAAGAGGGGAAAGGGAATGGAGCAACAGCATCTGGGGCAATGGGGCAGTGGGGGATGGGATGTGTTTGGGTGAGACCCAAGGTGGAGTATGGATGGGGAGAATTCCTGGGTCTGGGGCAAGAGGGAGGTTATTGGCACAGAGATAGGGTGATTAGGAGTGGGCACCCCTAGGACTGGGCCAGGTGCAGTGGCTCAAGCCCGTAATCCTAGCACTTTGGGAGGACAAGATAGGCAGATTGCTAGAGCTCATTTGTTGGAAGCTAGCCTGGGCAACACAGTGAAACCCCGTTTCTACTAAAATACAAAAAAATTAGCCGGGCCTGGTGGCATCTGCCTTTAGTCGCAGCTACTTGGGAGGCTGAGGCATGAGAATTGCTTGAACCCAGGAGGTGGAGGTTGCAGTGAGCAGAGATCGTGCCACTCCACTCCAGCCTGGGCAACAGGCCAAAAAAAAAAAGGAAAGGAGTGGGCACCTCTGGGACCTTAGGTTGCATGGGGACTGGATTGGGGATGCGATGTTGGAGTACAGAGATCTGGAAGGCTGAGGTTGCCTGGGAGCAGAGTGGACAGAGGCCTGGGGGCAGAAGCAGGGCTGCAGGTTCGCTCTCAGCATCTGTGAGTGTGCAAGAGGGGACCAGGGGCTACAGGGGAAGAGCGGGGCTGGTTGGGGAGGCTCTGCCTGTCTACTCGTGGTTCATCCCATCTGGGTGGGTGAGGGTGTGGACACAGCATCTGGGGCAGAGGAACTTCATTACTCAGATCAGGAGGAGGAGGAGGATGGAAAGTATGAGCTGACAGGGCACTGAGGGGAGCAAGGCTTAGGGGCGGGGCCTGCCCTACCTGGACCTCTTTGGCGTGAAAGGCCACGATGAGGCAGAGGAGTAAGAAGGTGGAAATGCTGATCATGCATTTAACCAGGAACACGTAGAGCGCCCACTGTCAGGAGGGACAGAAAAAGGAGTGTGAGATCTCAGGTCTCCCTCCACCTGGCCCTCCACCTTTCCTTCAAAACCACCATTTTTTTTTTCGATTCCCAATTTTCCTAGCCTCCTTCCCCCACAGACCAGTCCCTCTTGATGTATCGGTTCTGGGGAAGTCTCAAAACCATCATCTGGGCCCAGTGCGGTGGCTCACACCTATAATCCCAACACTTTGGGAGGCCGAGGCAGGCAGATCACCTGAGGTCGGCAGTTTGAGACCCCCTGGCCAACATGGTGAAACCCAGTCTCTACTAAAAATACAAAAATTAGCTAGGTGTGTAATCCCAGCTACTTGTGAGGCTGAGGAACCAGAATCTCTTGAACCCAGGAGGTGGAAGTTGCAGTGAGCTGAGAGATCGCGCCACTGCACTCCAGCCTGGGCAACAGAGTGAGTCTCCGTCTTGAAACAAGCAAGCAAGCAAACAAACAAACAAAAAAACACCATCATCTGGTCCCCAGGAATGCTCTATTTCTCCCCAACAGCTCAACCCTGTTCAGATGCTGGTGTCTACCCTCTTCCTCAGCTCTTCTCCCAAGACCCATATCCATGAAGGGGGGCCTTGAAACTCACATTCCTTCTTATTCCTGTCCTGTTTCCCATCAAAAATAGTTCTGCAGGGGTGTGTGTGTGTGTGTGTGTGTGTGTGTGTGTGGTGTCTAGAAAAAGACATCTAGCTTCTGGAGAGTGCCCCCTCCCCTTCCCTTCCCACCCAGCTGGTGTTGCCCTAGAAACCAACTTCAACCATCCCCAACCCCAAATCTGGAAGAATGTAGAAACTACCATTCAGTCCTCAAAGACTGAATCACACCCTTTCCTGCTCTCATCCAGAGGGCTGAGTCCCTGAGACCCCAGCCTCAGCTCCGAGCCAGCCCCCTCAGTTCTGCCTCCCTGCAGCTCCCCACCCCCCACCCTGCCCCTCTCTTCTGGCTCTAAGCCCAGGGTAGATCTGGCCGGAAGCACAGGGCCTCCAGAAACCACGGAGCAGTTGTTGCTTTTTTTTTTTTTTTTTCCTCTCTTTGTGTGGCACAACCTTGGAGGAATCTAGAATTCTGGAGAGAGGGATTTAGAGGGGACTGGGACTGTTGGATTTCCTAAGAGGGGTTGGTCCCTGCCTGGCGGGTATTTGCAGGGGGAGGGGTCCACGTGGGCATCCTTACAAACCATTGCACCTGTTTCTCCTAAGAGGGCTGCCAGCTCCCCTGGCTGGGCCAGCACCACGCCTCTGAGCAGGGGAAGAGAGCCAGTTTCCTGCCCCAGGGGCTGCTCCCCAACCCCCTACCAGAACAATAGTGCTGTTGTCACCAGCCCTCCCCCACCTTCTATGGCTCCCTGGTTCCCTGCCTCCTTCTTCAGTCTGTCTCAACCCCCCACACCACTAGACAAAAAGCCCCCTCCTCACACTGCAATTCACTTCTCTGGTGGTCTTCTCTACTTTTCCAGTTCCTCTTCCCCCATATCCCGGACCTGTCTGCACTTGGGCCTGTACTCTGCTCTCTGAATTTCTCTGACTCTAGGGATGGTTGTTTCTGTCCCTCTATGTGTTTTGAGGGTCTCTGTTTCTATTGTCTTTTCTAACACCATGTGTGTATCTCTTACTGGTGGATTTCTCAGTAGCTTGATAGCCCTATTTGTCTTTCTGTTTAGCTGTACCTCTATCTTACTGCATCTTTGTCTCCATCTCTCTATCTCTTTTTCTCCGTGTATCTCTGTATCTCTGTCTCTCTCTGTACCTCTCGCCATCCCTCCTCCTCCACCCCACCTGGTGCTTTTGGATATCTCTATCTGGTTCCCTTGGACTTCCTAGGGTTTGGCACCTGCCTCTCTGCCAGCCCCTCCCTTTGGGGAGCAGGTGTCTGGGTCCTTTGCAGAAATGAGCTCATTAGATTGAGATGGAGGTGGTGAGGGGCCATGGGTGTTATTAAGAGAGACCTCAAAAGGGGACTGAGGAGCTGTGGCTCAGGCCTGTAATCCCAGCACTTTGAGGGAGGAGGATTGCTTGAGTCCAGGAGTTCAAGACCAGCCTGGGCAAACAAAGCAAGATCCCATCTCTACAAAAAATAAATTAAAAAGGGTGAAGGGTGACCCTTAGGGTCATGTATTTTAACCCTTACCCTAATTTACAGATGGGGAAATTGAGGTTCAGAGGGTTGGAACAGCTTCCCCAAGGTCCTACTGATAGAGGCGGTGACCTGGCCATGGTGGAGGGAAGGAAGAAATGAGGGGTGAGGAAGCAGAGGGGGGAAGTGGGGTAGGATGGACCCCGACTCTTCCCATCTGCCAGGGTCACTGTGTTCCCACCTTGGCTGCTGGGTGCGGTGCTCCAGCGGCGGCCAGGCCCCGGCCATGCTTCCTGTTGGCATGGACTTCGGCGGCCCCACCCCCTCAGTGCCCGCCGCCGGCCAGAGGAAGCTGCCTGTCTGACCCTCCATGTGACTCCTGGTCACTTCAGAGCTGCCCACCACCCCCTCCAGATCCGAGTCGGACATCAGACCCTCAGGAATCTACCCAAACTTCAAATCAGTGTCTGCTCCTGGCTCTACCAGCCCAGTTCCACAACCCTTCCGCCAGAGAGGTCTCCAGCCCCTCCTTTCCTGTTGAGTAAGTCTGTTCTCCCCTCAAGCCACTTATTCCAACCCTTGTCCTTCATCTGCCCCATCACTGGCCTGACCAGGGCTGGAATGTGACGGCAGCCTGCTGAGACCTGTCCTGACCCCGCTTTCCCCTTTCTTCCCTACTCACCACGATCTTCAGAGTCAGCCCCTCTTCCCCAAAGACATTCAAAACTCCCTTCTCCTTAAGACTCAGGAATCCAGGACCCAGCCCCCTCCTTCCCTGGGCCCTAGGGGTCCAGGCCCCTGTGAGCCTACCTCTCCTCTATTTCCCTGACTAATTAGCATATGCAGATTTGGGGAGAAATCGAGCTTGTTAACAACGGAGACTGGGTTGGGGGTGGGATGGGGGAGGCAGGTCAGGGGAGAGGTTCCTTTTCCATTTCGCATCCCCACCCCCAGGCAGTTTTTTCTGTCCTTCGCATCTAAGGCACTGGGTAAACATTAGAGGTTAGATAAGGACCAAAGAGCTGCCGCCTACTGGAAGAACTTTGTCTTTCCTCCACCCTCCCTTCACCAAACCTGGGGCTACCTTTCCCCTTACTGGCTCTTGGGGGACTTGAGTGTCTGATCAGCCACCCTCTGGCCTCCAGGGGTCCTGGACCTCCGGCCGTCTAATGGCAACATCTTCAAAGACTGAAACACTGAAACAAATATTCCCTTCCTTGTGCAGAGGTCCCCAACAACTAACTCTCCCCTGGGAGCACCCAGGAGTCCCAGCCAAAGCCCATCCTCTCTCAGACCCAAGAGTCTAGGCCCCCAACCCCTCCTCCCTCAGATCCAGGAATCCTGACCATCAGTCCCTCCTCCCTCAGACCCAGGAGTCCTGACCCCAGTCCCTCCTCCCTCAGACCCAGGAGTCCAGACCCCAGCCCCTCCTCCCTCAGACCCGGGAGTCCTGACTCCCAGTCCCTCCTCCCTCAGATCCGGGAGTCCTGAACCCCAGTCCCTCCTCCCTCAGATCCGGGAGTCCTGACCCCTAGCCCCTCCTCCCTCAGACCCAGGAATCCTGACCCTCAACCCCTCCTCCCTCAGATCCAGGAGTCCAGACCCCCAGTCCCTCCTCCCTCAGATCCAGGAGTCCTGACCCCCAGTCCGTCCTCCCTCAGATCTAGGAGTTCTGACCCCCAGTCCCTCCTCCCTCAGATCCAGGAGTCCTGACCATCAGCCCCTCCTCCCTCAGACCCAGGAATCCTGACCCTCAACCCCTCCTTCCTCAGACCCAGGAGTCCAGACCCCAGCCCCTCCTCCCTCAGACCTGGGAGTCCAGACCCCCAGTCCCTCCTCCCTCAGACCCAGGAGTCCTGACCCTCAGCCCCTCCTCCCTCAGACCCACGAGTCTAAGCCCCAGCCCCTCCTCCCTCAGACCCAGGAGTCTTGACCCTCAGCCCGTCCTTCCTCAGACCCAGGAGTCCAAGCCCCCAGTCCCTCCTCTCTCAGACCCAGGAGTCCTGACTCTCAGCCCCTCCTCCCTCAGACCCAGGAGTCCTGACCCCCAGCCCCTCCACCCTTAGACCTAGGAGTCCCAGCTCCCAGCCACCATGCCCCACTCACCGAGCACCCCCCGAACCACAGCATCTCTGCATGCAGCACCATGAGTCCGATGCCAGTTCCCGCCAGCACCAGCGTCCAGCCGGCCAGAGACTTCTCCTGCTCCAACAAGCGCTTTCGGAGTCTCAGGGCCCCCAGGCCAAGCACCAGATCCCCGCCCATGGCCCCCGGGGTCTTGGGGCTCAGCCAGCTTCCTGCCCAGGGTCCCCCACCTCGCAGCACACACAGGGCAGCCACTGTGGCTTGCAGGTCGTCAGCCTGCTCTGCTGGCTCTGGGACTTTTGCTCTGAGGCACAGCAGAGCCCTGTGCCCTCTGGGGAGTGGTGGCGGCCAGGGAGGGCGGGGAGGGGCAGGGGAGGCCCCAGGGTAGGGGGAGGCTCCCCAGCTCCCCCTTTTGAGAATAAGGAGGGGCTAGGGTGTGTCTTGGGGCAGAGCAAGAAAGAGACGTCCATCCACGTGGGTAAAGACACACACCGACACACGACGGGCTTTGTCACACACAATGGTCTGTACCTTGTGACACACACCTCCACTCACCACACCCAGACACCGAAGGACACTCCACGGCCCAAGACAGAGACTAACACACCAGGGCACACAACACAACCTACACAGAGTGACTCACAACTCCCAGCAAGCTCCGAAACCCACAGCCACACCCAGACACCACACACATGGTGTGACACACACCAGCACTTAGCAAGCAGGCAGCGTCCCGTGGCACACACAGCCACACAAACATCGTCCACACACAGGCACAAATATTACACTCAAAGTTGTCACAACTTTCTCTGACACAAAGAGCCTCACCCAAACACCACAAATAGGATGATGCACATCTGTGGCCACACAAACACAACATACATCAGGTGTTACACAAACACATAATATATATTAAAATACTGACACCCCGACGCCACACACCACACATCTACAGAAACACGGTGCGGTCCCAGTTTCCTAAACACTACACACCCTTGGAATGAAACCCGATATGTGCAGACACACAACATTTAGGGACATACCTAGAGCAGCCCCCGATCACCCAGCACCTAGAGAAATGCACATACATTGTGGCACCTGTTGACTCGAACACAAGTGCTCACGGTTATGATTCAAAACACACACTGATCCAGCGTGCTCCGGTGTGTGATGTGATTCCAATGTATGGTCAGAGGACACGCTGAGTGGATGCGTGCGGAGACCTACAAGGTACAGAGACACACGGAGAAACCCAAGCAGCACATGCCTGAAGCAAGATGATTCTGGTATATTCTGGTCACACAGGACACGACCCAGGATGGTGCCCCGGGGGAGGGGGATGGGGTTGGACCTTCATAGACCCCAGTGCCCAAATGCAACATACGGCTAGGTGCAGTGGCTCATGTCTGTAATCCTAGCAGTTTGGGAGGCTGAGGTGGGAGGATCGCTGGAGCCCAGGTGTTTGAGACCAGCCTGGGCCACATAGCAAGATCCTGTCTCTAAAACAAACAAAAACAAGAAAATAAACGCAACATACACCATCATCTTTGACCCATGAGCCATACCCAAACATCACCGACAATACCGCCACACAACCCAGCACATGTTATATTCCAACATGCGTGGCCACACAGACAACACGCACGGAGTAATACACCAGCACACAGCAACACAAAACACATAGACACAATGTTTCCAGCACACCCAACCTTCCACAAACGACCACGTGTCCCATAAAACACCAGATGTCACCACTCACTGATACCACTGACACTGAGGCCTACCACCACCCACACAACACTAGCATCCGGGGAGCGGGACATATCCTCCGACATAACACACAGCTACACAAACACAAGACACTTGGGGTGGTTGGCACTCAGGCTGGGTGCTGGGGGCTGGGAAGGAAGAGGCCCCGGACAGGGACATGGACCCTGACGTGAGACACAATGTCACGTCCTTGAGTGATACACAATGTTACATACAGGAGACCCACCAAGAGAAAACACACACACTGCCACACACAGCAGCAAATGGAAGTGTGGAATGCGCACAGTGACTCTGAGTGACACACGACAAAGGACATCACCATGCGTCGTGGTATGAGCCACTCATGGGCCTGTATACCATACGCTCTGACACAGACCCAACCCTCCTGTGGAGACACACAGCCATGCACTGACCTGGTGACGCACATCGCCTCCCAGCGTCGTGCACTGACCTGGTGACACTGCCCTTGGCCTCATGCACACCCATCTGGGAGGAACCCGCGGACACAACCCTCCCCCTCCTTGTGTCCTAGGTCACGTGGGACCCTGGACCCACCAGCCCCAGGGAAGCGCGACACGCACAGACATGCCTGGTTGCACACCGAGGCAGCCCACACAAACACACCCAGAGACACCAAACCATACACACGGACACGCCCAGTGACAAAAACACAACCCTTGCGGGGGCTCCGCCCCTCAGCACACACGATTACCCACTCGGCGAGACTTGGCGGGAGAGGGCTGGAGACACACCCGGGCGCGCCCAGACACCACACATGCGTCCACTTGGAGAAAGTGCAGCCGCCAGGCACTTCCGAGCCTGCAGCCTGGGTACCCTTGCCCACTGGCCGCCAGGCTCTCCACGTCTCCCTCCTCCCTCTCTGGCTCTTTCTCTGGTTCTTTGGGCCTTGCTTCCTGTCTCAGTCTCTCCTGGTATGGAAGCCTCTGCTTTTGTCTTTTTTTTTTTTTTTTTTTTTGTGTGTGTGTGAGATAGAATCTTGCTCTGTTTCCCATGGCTGGAGTGCAGTGGCGGGATCTCGGCTCACTGCAACCTCCACCTCCCACATTCAAGCGATTCTCCTACCTCAGCCTCCCGAGTAGCTGATATTACAGGCATGCACCACCACACCCAGCTAATTTTTGTATTTTTAGTAGAGACGAGGTTTCACCATGTTGGCCTGGCTGGTCTTGAACTCCTGACCTCAGGTGATCCACCTGCGTCAGCCTCCCAAAGTGTTGGGATTACAGGCGTGAGCCACCGCTCCCGGCCAGGTTTGTCTTTATCTCTGTCTCTGTCTGTCTGTCTCTGTTTTTCTCTCCCAGTACCTTTGTCTCTCTCTGTCTCTCTCCGCTCTGTCTCTCTTAGCCTCTCTGTGTCTCTCTCACCTCTCTGTCCCTTTCTCCATCTTCCTGTCCCTCTCTGCTCCTCTGTTTCCTTCTCTCCCTGTCACTGTCTCTGTCATTATGTCTGTCTCTGTGTTTGTCATTGCCTGTGTCTCTGTCATCCCGTCTCACTCTGTCTCCATCTCTCTGTCTCTAGGACCCTCTGTTTTTGTCTGTCTCTTGCTGAATCGATGTTTCTCTCTTCTCTGTTTCACTCTCTCCCTGCCTCCTGGTCTCCTTCTGGGTCTCTCTCTTCGGGCCTCTCTATGCTTGTCTCTGCCTCAGTTTCTCTCTGTTGTTCATTGGCACAGCTATGGACAACCTCGTTCCTTCCAGTTCTACCCCAGCCCCACTCAGAGGCTGAGGGCCAGTGACCCAGAGACTGCAGCCACCCGAGGGTCAGAAGCCACTAAATAGAGAGCGCTCCAGCTGCGGCCATGCCATGGCATCTGTGCCCCAGTTCAGGCACTTGTGAAAAATGGAGACAGAGACTGACACAGAGGGAGAGAGAGAATCAGAGACATCTCGAGTCGTTCAGCCCAGGGAAGGAGGGGGGCATGTGTTAAAAAAAATCAAACAGACCCACAGGTGCAGAGAAACCGGAAAATAGAATCAAGACACGGAAATTAGAGCACAGAAATTTTGTCTCCAAAGAGACTATGACTGAAAGAGAAAAACAGCAAAGGCTGGGCATGGGCATGCCTGGGTGGCAGTGATGGGGTTACAGTGGGAAGGGCACCTGCCTTCAAACGGCAGTCCTGGGATGCAGGGGTCAGTCCTAGGAAACTGCTTTGCTCCACAGCCAGCTGCTTCCAGCCCAGGGAGGGGTTAAGTGGGGAGGGAGAGGTGACTCAGGGCCCCAGGGCTTCTTGTGACTCACCGTTGGTCTCAATCCTAGAGTGGGGAGTGGAGGCAGAGAGGGGTTTGTGTAAAAGAGAGGGAGAGGGAATAGTAGGGGATCTCAAAATGCCTAAGAAGAGGGGTCCAGGAGGAAGAAGCTGGGGGCCTGGACTCCTGGGTCTGAGGGAGGAGGGGCTGGGGTCTGGACTGCTGGTCTGAGGGAGGAGGAGCTGGATCTGGACTCCTGGGTCTGAGGGAGAAGGGGCTGAGGCCTGGACTCCTGGGTCTGAAGGAAGAGGATATGGGGTCTGGATTCCTGAGTCTGAGGGAGGAGGGCTGGGGCATGGACCGCTGGTCTGAGGGAGGAGGGGCTGGGGTCTGGACTCCTGGGTCTGAAGGAGGAGGGGCTGGGATCTGGACCCCTGGGTCTGAGGGAGGAGGGGCTGGGGTCTGGACCCCTGGGTCTGAGGGAGGAGGGGCTGGGGTCTGGACCCTTGGGTCTGAGGGAGGAGGGGCTGGGTCTCATGTACTGGAAGAACTGATTCCAGAGTCTCCAGGATTTTTCTTTGGCCTTGTCCCAGTTGCACCACCTCTGTCGCGCCCCATCTCCGGGCCTGGAAAGAACCCAGGTGCCTCGGGGCCCAGCAGGAAGGGCCCAGGGACAAAGAGTTGTTTAACTGGGCAGGCTGGTGAAGGAGAGTGAAGCGGGTGTCTCAAGCGGAAAGGTCATTCATCGCCCAGGGCTTGTGCAGGGAAAGGCAGGGCTGAGCCCTGGCGAAGAGATCCTGAGAGTCAGAGGTCAGTGGCGGCAAATCCTCCACCGTCATCTCTGGGACCTTGGAGCCTGGAAGCTCCAGGGCTTATAAATACTGTCACCTGGTGTTCACTTAGGGAACTGCAGGCACTCTCCCTGTCCTTCTTGCCAGCATATAGCAAACACCTACTGAGCGCCACGCACTGCTCAAGGAGTTGGCGATATGTAATGAACAAAAACAGACAAAATTCTTGCTCTTGTAGAGCTTCCAGGCTAAAGTAGGGAGACGTCGTGGTTCCATCAACCTCAATCTCTTCTTCGCTCTCAGTCTTCGTTTTTCTTTCTGTATCTCATTGTCTTTCTTCTTTCTTTTTCTTTCTCTTTCTTTCTTCCTTCCTTTCTTTCTTTCTTTCCTTTCTTTCCTTCCTTCCTTCCTTTCTTCCTTCCTTCCTTCCTTTCTTTCTTTCTTCTTTCTCTTTCTCTTCTTTCTCTTTTTCTTCTCTTTCTTTCTTCTTCCTTTTTCTTTCTTTTCTTTCTTTCTTTTTAATTAAAAAACCTTTTTTTTCTTTTGTCATAAAAACAGGTCTCACTATGTCGCCAGGCTGGTCTCGAACTCCTGGTCTCAAGCCATCCTTCTGCCTTGTCCTCCTAAGGTGCTGGAGTTACAAGTGGGAGTCACCACGCCTTGTCTTGCTTCTCTGTTTCTATCTCCTGGTCTTAGTCTCCAAGTGCGTATTTTTCTCCTTTCTCCCTTTTTCTTCCTTTCTGCTTTTATTTTCTTCTTTGTATCTCTGTGTTCCTCACCAGTTAAAAAAAGTATGTATGTTATGTTATTACACAGAGACATACACCCGAATACTATATATAGTGTATGCAGATATGTAGTATAGTATATGGCATAGTATACAGATGTGTAGTGTATACAGATGTATATTATATACAGATATCTATATCTCACAACATGGGAGTCTAGAGACCTTGGTTTAAGCCTCGATGTGACCATTGCTTTTATTTATTTATTTATTTATTTGAGACAGAGTCTCGCTCTGTCACCCAGGCTAGAGTGCAGTGGCATGATCTTGGCTCACTGCAACCTCCACCTCCTGGATTCAAGTGATTCTCCTGCTTCAGCTTCCCAAGTAGCTGGTACTACAGACGTGCACCACCACACCAGGCTAATTTTTGTATTTTTAGTAGAGACAGGGTTTCACCATGCTAGCCAGGCTGATCTTGAACGCCTGTCCTCAGATGATCCACCTGCCTCAGCCTCCCAAAGTGCTGGGATTACAGGGGTGAGCCACCATGCCCGGCCTAACTTTATTTTTGTATGGAATATATCATATGTACAGCCTGGTTTAGAGACAAACCTGAGTTCAAGCCTAGTTGCCATCCATAGTTGCGTGCTCTGTGAAACTTGTAAAAGAGGGATTATGTTTCCTATGTGACAGGGCTGCTTGAGGCTTAGGTGAGAGAGGATGTCTGGAGCCCTAATACTGGGCCTGGTCTATGTTAAACTCTTGTGATACATTGTCTCCCAAGTTGCCTGCCAGTGACTTCTCCCTTCCCTGCACTGACAGGTGGCTCCTCCCATGAAGAGATACAGTATGTTCCTTCTCCTTCAGTCTATCTAGCTCATGACTTGCTTTGACTAATAGAATGTGACAAATGGGACACTGGACCAGTTCCACGTCCAGTTATTAAGGACTCTAGAAGCTTCTGCTTTTGCACCATTAGAACTTAAAAACCACCATGCTGTAAGGAAGCCCAAGCTAATCACACGGAAAGGCCATGCAGGGATGATGAAGCTATCTTGGCTAAAGCCCCAATCCCACAGTAACAGAATGCTGTGGCCATGTGAATGACTTCAGGAGAGACCAGCAGAAATGCCCAGTCAACCCTCAATCATGAGATTGTTTATTTTAAGACACTAAATTTTGGAGAGGTTTGTTACACAGTAAAAAGTAGATTATTATACCCTTCTGTTCATTTCTGCATGTTTGAAGTTTTCCATAATAAAAAATTATATATATGGGCCAGGCACAGTGGCTCATGCCTGTGATCCCAGCACTTTGGGAGGCTGAGGTAGGTGGATCATTTAAGGCCAGGAGTTCAAGTCCAGCCTGGCCAACATGGCAAAAACCTTATCTCTACTGAAAACACACAAAAAAATTAGCCGGGCGTGGTGGTGGGCGTCTGTAATCCTAGCTACTCAGGAGGCTGAGGCATGAGAATCACTTGAACCTGGGAGGCAGAAGTTGCAATGAGCCAAGATCGTGCCATTGCACTCCAGCCTGGGTGAGAGTGAGACTTCAACTAAAAAAAAAAAGTATATATATGAATATGTGTGTATATGTGAATAGATAATAAAATAATAAAATGTGTAATGCAAATTGCACTCCATACACTGAAACTAGCATCATTTTGCTCCTAATTTTTTGCCTATGAGCCTTTCTTGGTCAATCTTGGCTTGTGTCTCAATTTTCCTGTCTGTCTTTCTCTTCACTTTCTTTCTGTGTGTCTATTCCTATCTTGTCAAAACTCCTCCCACCACTTTCCTCTGCATTTACTTTGCTTTACCACATTAGCCTTGTTGCTAATTCTCAAACATACCAAGCTTTTTTCTGCCTCTGGGTCTTAGCATTTTCTGTTCCCTCTTCCTGAATGCTTTTATCTCCACTCTCCTCATGGGCCATTCCCTCACTTCATTCAGTTCCCTGCTCAAATATATATATAAATTATAATATATAATAATATACAATAATATATAATATTGGCCAGGCGCGGTGGCTCAAGCCTGTAATCCCAGCACTTTGGGAGGCCGAGATGGGTGGATCACGAGGTCAGGAGATCGAGACCATTCTGGCTAACACGGTGAAACCCCGTCTCTACTAAAAATACAAAAAAACTAGCTGGGCGAGGTGGCGGGCACCTGTAGTCCCAGTTACTCGGGAGGCTGAGGCAGGAGAATGGCGTAAACCCGGGGGCGGAGCTTGCAGTGAGCTGAGATCCAGCTACTACACTCCAGCCCGGGTGACAGAGTGAGACTCTGTCTCAAAAAAAAAAAAAAAGTATATATAATACTATATAACATATATAATATATAATAAAATAATAATAATATATAATAATATAATATAAATATATAGTATATTTATATATTATATATTATATAATATATAATTATAATTTATATATAATATCTAAAATTTATATTATATATAAAATATATAAAAATTTATATTATTTATATTTATATTATTTAAATATACTATATATATAGTATATTTATATTATTTATATTTCAAATATATATCATATTTATATTATTTATATTTATATTTATATTATTTATATTATTTATATATTCATATATATGTGTTTATATTATTTATATATAATTTTTATTTCCTATTTTATTAAATTTTTTTGAGACAGGGTCTTGCTCCGTCACCCAGGCTGGAGTACAGTGGCGCGATCTTGGCTCATTACAACTTCTGCCTCCCAGGTTCAAGTGATTCTCATGCCTCAGCCTCCTGAGTAGCTAGGATTACAGGCGCCCACCACCACGCCTGGCTTAAGTGATTATCCTGCATCAGCCTCCTGAGTAGCTGGGACTACAGGTACAAGCCACCACGCTTACCAAATTAAAAAAAAATTTCTAGAGAAGGGGTCTTCCTGTGTTTCCCAGGCTGGCCTTAAACTCCTGGACTCAAATAATCCTCCTTCCTCAGCCTCCTGAAGTACTGAGATTACAGGTATGAGCCACAGCATCCAGCCACTCTGCTCAAATATAATCTCTGCCTTAACTACCTCTTTAAAAACGGTCTCTTCCATCTCCCTTAATTATCCTGAATCTTATTTCACTACTTTATATTTTATCATAGAACTTATGACTATGTAAAATGATCTCATTTTATCTGTCTCATTGTTTAAGGACAGGAACCTTACCATCCTGTGTTCAGTGCCTGGCACATAGGAGATGCTCAATGAATATTTGTTGAAGGAATGCTCTTGTTCAATGATACTGATGGGCTTTTTTCGACTCTAGCCTCTTGTCCTGTTCCACACTGTTCTGGAGGGGGGCGAGATGGCATTTCTTCATTTCCCTGTCTTTTGTCCTCCATTAGTTGAGTTGCTGTCTGTGGTTCTGAGACCCAATACTATGGATCTGTCCTTGGTGCTGACCTGGACTTCCACTTCCACTTAAGCTAGGGAGGGTGGGGGAATCTTGGGAAGGGGCAAGGTTGTGTGTAAAATCTAGTCGTTAGATAATCATTACCTGCATTACCAGGAGAAGAGAGATGTCTGGGTTCCCAAAGAAGTGGGTGTATGGGTCACTGTGAGTTAAATGGGTATTAGTTCTATCTATCTATTATCTACCTTTTCATATACACATACATACTCATATATATGTACATATATATTTATTATGGAGAATTTCAAACATATAGAACTGAACAAAAGAGTATAATAAACCTCCATGTATCCATTTAACAAATACCAATTCGTGGCCAATTGCATTTCATATATGCTTCCATTTACTTCCTCACTTCCTATGTTATTTCAGTGTAAATCCTAGATATAATACCATTTAATTATATGTGGTATTTTAAATTGTTTTCTTTTTCTTTTTAGAGGTGGGGTCTCGCTCTGTCACCCAGGCTGGAGTGCAGTGGCCCAATCAGAGCTCACTGCAGCCTCGGCCTCCTGCCCTCGAGTGATCCTCCTGCGTCAGCCTCCCAAGTAGCTGGGACTACAGGTGCACACCACTGTTATTTTTAAAATTTTTAGTAAAGACAGGGTCTCTCTATGTTGATCAGGCTTGTCCTGAACTCCTGGCTTCAAGCAATTCTTGTACCTCAACCTCCCAAAGTGCTGGGATTACAGGCGTGAGCCACCAGGACTGACCTAAGATTGTTTTCTTTTTGTTGAGGTATGGCTTACACATTGCAAGTCTGCAGATCTTAAGTGTATGGATCAATTCAGTTAAACCTGTGTACGGACATGAGTGATCACCATCTCGATCAAGCTATCTCCATCATCATAAGAGACTCTCTTGTAACCCTCCCAACTGATACACCAGAGATAGCCAGTATTGTGAATCCCTATCACCAAAGATTAAAAAGCTCTAATATGGATGTCCAAAGACCTGAGCTCTAGCCTTGTCTTTGCTTTTGACATTAAAAAAAAAAAAAAAAAAGGCCGGGCGCGGTGGCTCACGCCTGTAATCCCAGCACTTTGGGAGGCTGAGGCGGGCGGATCACAAGGTCAGGAGATCAAGACCATGGTGAAACCCCGTTTCTACTAAAAATACAAAAAAAATTAGCCGGGCGCGGTGGCGGGCGCCTGTAGTCCCAGCTACTCAGGAGGCTGAGGCAGGAGAATGGCGTGAACCCGGGAGGCGGAGCTTGCAGTGAGCCGAGATTGCGCCACTGCACTCCAGCCTGGGCAACAGAGCGAGACTCTGTCTCAAAAAAAAAAAAATAGACCGGGCGCGGTGGCTCAAGCCTGTAATCCCAGCATTTTGGGAGGCCGAGGCAGGTGGAATACCAGGTCAGGAGATCGAGAACATCCTGGCTAACGTGGTGAAACCCCGTCTTTACTAAAAATACAAAAAAAATTAGCTGGGCATGGTGGCGGGTGCCTATAGTCCCAGCTACTCAGGAGACTGAGGCAGGAGAATGGCGTGAACCCGGGAGGTGGAGCTTGCAGTGAGCCAAGATTGCACCACTGCACTCCAGCCTGGGCGACAGAGCCAGACTCCGTCTCAAAAATTAATTAATTAATTAATTAATTAATTAATAAAATATACCTTATATGTAGAAAGTGCATAAAACATAGTGGTACATTTTGGACAAATGATGTAGTGTGAACCTCCATAAAATCAAAGGCACACCAAGAGAAAATATTTGCATTCCCTGGAATCTCCTTATGCGCTCCTTTATGATCAGGAACCCCCAACCTCCAGAGGAAACCACTATCATCACTTAGAAGGGACTTCTAACTCCTTGTAGACCATAACACTCATACTCTGGTTTCTCAGTTCCTCCTTCTGTCTCCAGCCTTTTAATCCTAAATGGCCCTTGACTCTGGAAGCCAGGAGGCATGAGAGGCCCTTTAACCATCCACCTCCCTGGTCTCCCTGTCTCCAATCTCACTCCCCTGGGTCTGTCTCCTGCATGGCCACAGGGAGAGCCTCGTGTCACCTGGCTTTGACCATGCCTCTCCCCTTCTCTATATCAGTCCATGGCTCCCCATTGGCTGTAGGAGAACATTCAGAAAGTGTTATCCCTGTTTGACATTGTAAGCCCCTCAGGGGCACTGCCACCTCTTCATTCACATCTTCCTCGCTTAAAAAATAAAATAGAGCCTGTAATCCCAGCACTTTGGGAGGCCGAGGCGGGCGGATCACAAGGTCAGGAGATCAAGACCATCCTGGCTAACACAGTGAAACCCCGTCTCTACTAAAAATGCAAAAAAGTTAGCCGGGCATGGCAGCGGGCACCTGTAGTCCCAGTTACTTGGGAGGTTGAGGCAGGAGAATGGCATGAACCCGGAAGGTGGAGTTTGCAATGAGACTCTGTCTCAAAAATAAATAAATAAATAAATAAAGACTGGGTCTCACTCTGTTGCCCAGGCTGGATTGCAATGGAGGGAACACAGCTCACTGCAACCTCAAATACCTGGGCTCAAGCAATCTTCCCACCTCAGCCTCTCTAGTAGGTGGGACCACAGGCACACACCATCATGCCCCACTAATATTTTTAGTCTTTTGTAGAGATGAGCTCTCACCATGTTGCCCAGGTTGGTTTCAAAGTCCTGGGCTCAAGTGTTCCTCCCACCTTGGTCTCCCAAAGTGCGGGGATTACAGGAGTGAGCCACTACTTCTGGCCTTCCTCACACTTTACACACATACCAAGTCTTTGTGCCTCCCACCTTTCCTACCTGGAATGCTCTTCCTCCTGCTTCTTTGCCAATTCCTACTTGTCATTTATGTTTCTTCTCAGGGATTCATTCCTAGGAGGATCCTTCCCTGGTCTTCCTCTTTGGAGCTCCCTTAGTCCCTCACATCTCATGTTTTTTCAACTGTGAGCCTCCTGGTTTGTGATTGTCTCTTTCCAGCCCAGAAGGGCAGGGCTTGATCTAACTCATTGCTAGGTCCCCAGCATCACCAACCCAGAAGAACGGGTTATAACTGTTTGCTGGATATTTGTCCCTGCAGCTCTCTGTCTCTTATGAGTTCCTGCTCCTGTCCTGTGGCCTCTCTGCCATTTAACAAGTGTTTCCTGTGGGCTTGGGGTGGGCTTGTCCCTCTGCCTGCATGCTGTTCCCAAGTCTGTTCACCTGGCAACCTCCTACTCGAACTCCTGGCCTCAAGCGATCTTCCTGCCTCAGTCTCCCTAATGTGCTGGGATTACAGGTGTGAGCCACCACACCCCTCATCATTACATCTAATACTCACTTGGAGAATTTTGCTTCCTGTCCGCAACAACTCTGAGCTCTGCTGGTTTGGGTCGAGTCTCAAATAAAGTATGCCTCCACCAGGGGGCGCAGCGGCTGGTCCACTGAGCTGGACGATGAGACAGCCATCTGGCCACTTGCAGGTCCTCTTGCCACTGAACCAAGAGGTAAAGAAAAGCATTACTCTATTTGCTAGGGCGATTGATCTCAATTACCAAGAGGAAACTGGGTTACACAGTGGGGCCAAGGAAGGCCATGTCTGGGACCCAAGTCATGCTCTGAAGCACCTGTTAGAACATCTATATTCATTAGTGAAAGCAACCAACCAACCAAACAAACAAAAGGTAGGACCACTGAGGATTTAGACCCACTGACCCCATGGAGGATTTAGACCTTTCAGGAAAACTGTTTTGGGTCATCTTGTTCAATAAAGACCACCAGCCAACTGAGGGCAAAGGAATTACATTCCACTAATTCCATTACTTGGCATGAGTAATGGAAGAGGTTAAACTTATCAACTATGGCCTTGTGACCAATTACAGAAATGCAATTACAGCTATGCATATTTTCTTCTTCTTATTTTTTCTTTTTCTTTTTTTTTTTTTTGTGGAGTTTCATTCTTTCACCCAGGCTGGAGTGAAGTGGTGTGATCTCGGCTCACTGCAACCTCTGCCCCCTGGGTTCAAGCAATTCTCCTGCTTCAGCTTCCTGAGTAGCTGGAATTACAGGCACCTGCCACCATGCCTGGCTAATTTTTGTACTTTTAGTAGAGACGGGGTTTCGCCATGTTGGCCAGGCTGGTCTCGAACTCCTGATCTCAGGTGATCCACCCATCTCAGCCTCCCAAAGTACTAGGATTAAAGGCGTGAGCCACTGCGCCTGGCCACATATTTTCTTCTTTGTTCTCTTTTCTTGTTTCCTCCTTCCTTCCCTCCCTCCTTTCCTTCCTTCTTCCCTCCCTTCCATTACATTCATGTATTATCCATCTACTAATTTATTTTGACCTTGCCTCATCTTTCTCTTTATCAAGTGTTTGTAAATAAAAACTTTGTGAGTAAAATCCATCTTACTTCTCCATTGCTTCCCCCACTCCATCAATATCAGATATTTCTTGTGCATTGCAACTAGAAGACAACAATAATTAATTGTTGAGTGAGTAGTAAAAAATGGCTAAATATTCAAACAGATGACCATAGATCAAGAGTACAAAGAGATGTGTGTGACAGGGTAGGCAAAATGAATGACATGCAAACTTAAGTCCATTCAATCACAAAAATGTTACACATAATTTGGATAATTCGGGACCAATAAAGGGAATACAGACTATATTTTCTGGATCTATTCATTTATTATTTCTTTTATGTTCTTTTATGTAATATGTTGCATAAAATGCCCCAGTTCATTTGATAAGGTGATTAACTGAAGTCTTTACTCTTTTGCTCATTGGTTGTAAACAAATTAATACTTTTAAGAAAGAAGCAGGCTCTTGTTTCCTCTTTGTTCCCCCATCCCCTGATACCACCACCATTTGCCTTTTCTTTTCTTTTTAGAGATAGGGTCTTGCTATGTTGCCCAACCTGGTCTCAAACCCCTGGGCTCAAGCAATCCTCCCGACTTGGTCTACCAAAGTGCTGGGATTATAGGCATAAGCCACCATGCCTTGGTTCCATTTGCCTTTTCTACCCCAAGAAAGTATTTTAAGATCTTTAAAATGTGCATTGGAAATCATATGCATATAGAAAGAGCATAAATGCCAAGTGAACAGCTCAATGAATGCTCAGATGAATAAACACAATGGTCAGGCTCCTAGATACTCCTTTACCCCTCTTCCAGTTGCAACCGCCCCCAAATAGTCACTACTGTGACTTCTGATTGCATATTTAGTTTTGCCAACTGTTGTGATTTGCTTAAATGGAAACATACAGAATGTTCTCTTGTGTGTTTTTATTCTTTTGCTCAACATTTGTTTGTGAGATTCCTCCATGCTATTGCATACACTTGTAGAGTGTTCATTCTCATTGCTGTGTAGTACTCTATTATGCAAATAGGCCACAAATTGATTTATCCACCCTACTGTTGATAGGTACTTGGGCTGTTTCTATTTTGTGACTATTATAAATTGTTCTGCTAGTATACGTCTTTTGGGAAAATGTATACACTAATTTATGATGGAGAGCTCTATCCAGGAGTGGAAATGCTGGGTCACAGTGTGGGTGCAGAGTCTGGTTTAGGTAGGTACTGAAAGATAGTTTTTGCAAGGGGTTGTTCTATTTTAAAACACACATACTACCTGGATGTGAGAATCCCAGTAGTTCCACATCCTCGCTAATAAATGCAGCTTTTTATTTTACTTTTAATTAAACTTTTTAGAGAGACAGCCAGGCTGGTCTCGCACTCCTGGGCTAAAGCAATCCTTCCGCCTCTGCCTCCCAAATTGCTGGGATTATAGGTGCGAGCCACTGTTTCCAGCAGGTGAAGGTTTTATTAGGCGAGTGCAAAAGTAATGGCGATTTTTGCATTGTTGGAATTTGCCATTTGATATTGGAATACATTCTTAAATAAATGTGGTTATGTTATACATCTTTTTTTCTTTTTTTTTGGAGGCAGAGTCTTGCTCTGTCACCCAGACTGGAGAGCAGTGGCACGATCTAGGCTTACTGCAACCTCCGCCTCCCAGATTCAGGCGATTCTCCTGCCTCAGCCTCACGAGTTGCTGGGATTACAGTGTGCACCATCATGCCTGGCTAATTTTTGTATTTTTAGTAGGGACAGGGTTTCACCATGTTGGTCAGGCTGGTCTCGAATTCCTGGCTTCAAGCGATCTGCCCACCTTGACCTCCCAAAGTGCTGGGATTACAGTTGTGAGCCACCATATCCGGCCTGTTATACATCATTTTAATGGGCATTTCTTGCTTTACGTTTTTTTGCTAATGACTTATTACTTGATGTTTATTTTATGTTTATTTTAGACTATGGAAATTATATTAGACAAAAAGCAAATTAGAGAGACTTTCTTATTTGAGTTCAAAATGGTCATGAAGCAGAGTTTGTTGAATCCTGAAGCATGTATTTTTATACTACAGGAATCAACAAACTTATTTCTTGTTGGCAAAAATGTGTTGATTGTAATGGTTCCTATTTTGATTCTTAAAGATGTGTGTGAGCCTAGTTATAACGATTTAGAATTCACGGTCCAGGCTGGGCATGGTGGCTCATGCCTGTAATCTCAGCACTTTGGGAGGCTGAGGAAGATGGATCAACTGAGGTCAGGAGTTTGAGACCAGCTGACCAATATGGTGAAAGCACCACCCCCAGCACCTGCCCCTATTTCTACTAAAAATACAAAAATTACCCGGATACGGTGGCATGCACCTGTACAGTCCCAGCTACTCAGGAGGCTGGGACAGGAGAATTGCTTGAACCCAGGAGGCAGAGGTTGCGGTGAGTTGAGATCATGCCACTGCATTCCAGCCTGGGCAACAGAGCGAGACTTCATCTAAAAAATAAATAAATAAAATAAAAGTTATGGTCCAAAACCATAATTACTTTTGAAAAGCATCTCCCTCTCTGCTAAGCACTCACGAAGGCATCTGAGTCGCGATACCCGAGCAGCTACATAGCTGAGTCCACATTTTCACTTGGACTCCCTATACTATGAGTTCTAAGACAGTCGGTGCACCCCTCTTCTACTTAGTGAGAGCTGTCAAGTATAAGCTTTTAGAAGTTTTTGAATCACTCTCATGGCAAAGAACTGCCAATTGCTCATGTATTGCATCTCACAGGAGTCCTTGGCCACCACACCTCAGGGAGAATCTTCTGTCTCAGAAGTACAGTCATACACGGCCTAACAACCCCTCGGCCAATGTCGGACTGCCTTTATCATCACTGTGGCACCATAAGATTATAAAGAAGCTGGCCGGGCGTGATGGCTCACGCCTGTAATCCCAGCACTTTGGGAGGCTGAGGCAGGCGGATCACTTGAGGTCAGGAGTTTGAGACCAGCCTGGCCAACATGGTGAAACCCCATCTCTACTAAAAACACACAAAAAAATTAGCTAGACACGGTGGCTCATGCCTGTAATCCCAGCTGCTCAGGAAGCTGCGGCAGGAGAATCGCTTGAACCTGGGAGGTGAAGCCTGCAGTGAGCTGAGATCGAGCCACCATACTCCAGCCTGGGTGACAGAGCAAGACTCTGTCTAAAAAAAAAGAAGAAGAAGAAAAAAAAGATTACCATGAAGCTGAACAATTTCTTTTTTTCCCCCTGTTCCTCAGGCTGAAACCTAGGAGTCATCTCAAGTACACCTCAACCAATATATCAGCAAGTCCAGTCTTCTCCACTAATAAAATCTATTCCCTGCAACCTGTAAAGGAGCAGCTAAATTAAAAATCCATTCATTTTCCAACTCCTTGCACTACCTCTGCCATCATGGGTACATCATCTCTTGCCTAGACTGGTACAGTAGCCATCTCACAGGTCTAGCTTCTATTCTTGCCACAGGGAAGCTTTTAAAATGTAAAGCACGTACACAAGAGCACATGCTGTAGATTCCATTCGTATGAAGTTTAAAATAAGCAATATTGATCTATGATAGAAGTTGGAGTTGGAGTCATGGTTATCTTTGGGGTGGGAAACTGACTCTGAAGGGCTGTGAGGGAGGCTCTGGGGACATAGGCTGGAAATTTTCTACATCTTGACCTAGGTGGAGGTTATTCAGGTATGTACATATGGAAAAATTGCAATTTATGCATTTTATTGTATATATTTTATGCCTCAATGAAAGTGTTATATAACATATATTACATGTAATTATATGTGCATATAATTATATACACATACAACATATATATACACACCTATATATGATTATGGCAGTCTTCTACTTCTCCAACACTTTTTTTTTTTTTTTTTGAGACAGAGTTTCAGTCTGTTGCCCAGGATGGAATGTAATGGCATGATCTCAGCTCACTGCAACCTTTGCCTCCTGGGTTCAAGTGATTCTCCTGCCTCAGCCTCCTGAGTAGCTGGGACTACAGGTCCATGCCACCACGCCCGGCTGATTTTTGTATTTTTAGTAGAGATGGGATTTCACCATATTGGCCAGGCTAGTCATGAACTCCTGACCTCAGGTCGTCTGCCCACCTCAGCCTCCCAAAGTGCTGGGATGACAGGCATGAGCCACCACACTGGCTCCAACGCATTCTGTATTAGCCTTGGATTAACCAGAAAAACAGAAGCAGTAGACAATCTATGATACAATATTTATTGCAAAGAATTGGCTTATGTGGCCTGGCTGGGCAGGTCAGAAGGAGCAAGCTGGAATCTTAGACATGGGCTGAAGCAGCTGTCCATTGGTGCAGTTTTTTTTTTTTTTTTTCTTCCTCAGAGAAGCCTCATCTCTGCTCCGAAGACCTTTCAGCTGATTGAGTCAGGCCTACTCAAATTGTCTAGAACAATCTCCCTTCCTCAAAGTCAACTGATTATGAACTTTAATCGCATCTACAAAATATCCTCACATCAACACACTGATTAGTGTTTGATTGAATAACTGAAACTGTCACCTAGGTAAGTTGACACATCAAACTGGCCATGCCAACTTCAGACCACATTTGCAATAAAATCCAAAATCTGGCTGGGCATGGTGGCTCACACCTGTAATCTCAGCACTTTGGGAGGCTGAGGCAGGAGGATTGCTTGGGTCCAGGGATTTGAGACTAGGCTGGGCAGCATAGTGGGGCTCCATCTCTATAAAAAATACAAAAATTAGCAGGGTGTGGTGGCACACACCTGTAGTTCCAGCTACAAGGGAGGCTCAGGTGGGAGGATTGCTTGAGCCTGGGAGATTGAGGCCGCAGTGAGCTGATTGTGCCACTGCACTCCAGCCTGGGATAGAGTGAGACCTGTCTCTAATAAATACACAAACAAAATCCAAAGTTTGCTTTGGATTGCTAGCCCATCAAAAAGGTTAGCTCCTTGAAGGTGGGAATTTTTGCCACTTTTGTTCCCTGCTGTATGCCCAACAACTGGAACAGCACCTTGCACATAGTAGGTGCTCAGTAAATGTGAAGGATGAATGAAGACATCCAGCTTCCCCTTGTATGTCAGGGTGTAAAGACAGCTGAAGCCCTTGTCATGTTGGCCTTACAGAAGCATAGGAGCAGAGCATTTCTGAATTGTCCACCTTCCCCCAAGGCTGCTTGCTGACATGGAGCGAGAAGATACGGGAGGCTACTCTTGCTATGCACTTACTCTGAAAATTGCTTTCTCATTGTGCTTTGGGCATCTTGTCTGTAAAACAGGAACGTGTCTTAGTCCCTTCAGGCTGCTGTAACAAAATACCATAGACTGTATGGGTTACACATAACAGAAATTTATGTCTCACAGCTCCGGGAGTCTGGGAAGACTACAATCAATGCACCAGCAGATTCGATGGCTGGTGAGAACTCACTTTCTTGCTTATAGGTACCTGCTGGCTGTGTTCTCATGTGGTGGAAGGGGCAAGGCAGGTCTCTGGGGCCTCTTTTATAAGGGCACTAATCCTATTCATGGAGACTCCACCCTCATGATCTCACCACCTCCCAGTAACATCATTTTGGTGATTAGGATTCAAAAGATGAATTTTGAGGAGCACAAACATTCAGACAATAGCAGGATGCAACTTACTTTTTTGCTTCCCTCACTGAGTTGCTGGAAAGATCAAGTGGCAAAAAGCATGTGAAAGAACATAGTAAAGCATGTGCACAGAGAACATGCTGAAGGATCCCATCTCTATGAAGTTCATGCACTTATGAAAGTGTCCTGTACACCCTGTGTTCCTTCCTCCCTCAGACCTTTGTCCAGGCTGTCTCCTCTACCTAGAATGCCCTTCCTCTTGCTTCTTTTTGCCAGCTACTATTGATCCTTTAGGATTTTGCTCAAGGGTTAATTCCTCCAGAAAGTCTTCCCTGATCTTTACAGCTTGGAGAATTTCACCTCACTGAACTTTGCCTTTTGTGTTTTTCTGTGAAGTTAATTGGCACTCATGTGTTTGGGAGGTGGTGTTGCTTAGCAGTTCATGGGGCTGGGAATCTGGTTCTTGATTCTCTACTCACTAGATACACAAGCTCAACCAAGTGCTTTTGCCTTTCAGTTTGTTGACCTGTGACTTAGAGCTTATGACAGTAGCCCGCTTATACTGGGCCACTGCTGTGTCCCAGTACTAAATGTTAATCTTGTTGAATGCTCACCACAACTATTGTGAAGCAGTTCTTGTTATTATTTATAGAGTTTATGTTCACCTCCACCTTATAGGTGAGAAAATATTGGCACAGAGAGTTCAAGTAACTCGTCCATGGTCTCTGCAGGCTGAATGGTGGAGCTGGGATTTGAACCCATGCAGCTTAGCTCCAGAGCCTGGCTTAAGTAACTTGCTCATGGTCTCTGTGGGCTGAATGGCGGAGCCGGGATGTGAACCCATGCAGCTTACCTCCACAGGCTGGCCTACTAACTGTTAGGGCATACTGCTTATTGGGCTTCTCATGATGACACTAATAAAGACATCATTGTATAGCTCCCTCCTAGAGCTGCGACAAGCTCTGGAGGGAGAGCACAGGAAGCCATGTTACGGGGTGCCTGGTGCTCAGTAAGTAACAGCTGTGATGAGAATTGCTCTTCATCAGGGCAGGACATGGCTGTTTTGCCCTCCCCTGGGATGCTGGTGACTGTGTCCAGTTTCCTCCAGTCCTGTTGACCAGGTTGGGGGGCACGAGGGAGGGAGAGATGAAAGGCCAGAGGGACAGGAGTGTAATTCTTATTTTAACATCATTTTCCAGTGAGCTATGTGATAGGGGCTGAAGCAGCAAGAAGGAGGTGTGTGAACCCTGTCCCTAGCATCCTGGAGGGGCAGTCTATGAGAGCCCCACCAGCAGGAGGACCGGGAGGAGCAGGGCCAGGACCTGTACTGCTCGGGGAGGAGTGGTGGCCAAAGCACTGTTGAAGGGCTGGATCATGGATTTCCTGTTGCAGAGGTGCCCCTCACAGCAGGAGCCCTGGAGGTCGATGGCTGTCCAGGGGCTGGTGGTGCCCTCAGTGGTGCAGGAGGGCCGGTGGCAGGTTCTGATGTACACAGGGACTGAGAAATTGCCTGGGGGTGGGCGGAGCAGTGAGGAGCCATCAGAACTGAGGGAGACAGCTGCACCTGAACTTCCACCTTGATGGCTAGGGCCATGCCTCGGTCCTCAGACTTGCTTCAGGTTTTCCTCCTAAGACCAGGGCCAGGCCTCCTCCCTCAGACCAGGGCCATGCCTCTTCCCTCAGACCCCAGGGCCATGCCTCCTCCCTCAGACCAGGGTTATGCTTCCTCCCTCAGATCAGGGCATGGCCTTCTCCCTCAGACCAGGGTCATGCCTCCTCCCTCAGATCAGGGTCATGCCTCCTCCCTCAGACCAGGGCCAAACCTTCTCCCTCAGACCAGGGTCATGCCTCCTCCCTCAGACCAGGGTTATGCCTCCTCCCTCAGACCAGGGGATGGCCTCCTCCCTCAGACCAGGGCCAAACCTTTTCCCTCAGACCACGGTCATGCCTCCTCCCTCAGACCAGGGCCTTGCCTCCTACCTCAGAGCAGGGCCATGTCTCCCTGTTGGGCCTGTCTGGTGTCACTACCCTCATGGTTGCCCTGCCTCCATATGTCTTGTCCAGGCCCTACCACCCTTTCAGCCCCTCACCGACTGTCATTCTGCCATTGCCCTGGAAGCAGGCGGTCTGGTCCTGGTGACACTGGACCCGTCGGGACTTGCTGATAGCGCAGTCATCCTGATGGACCCCGATACAGGCGTAGCACTCGGCGCCGCTGAGCGTCGGTGGGTCGGGTGCTGGCAAGAGAGGGTAGACACACACTCAGGCAGTGGTACCCTGGCACAGTCGTGCGGGCTGCGCACTGCGCCAGAGCCCGTGCCTTAGCACGTCTAGGGGGCTGGGATCCTAGCGCGCCAAGAGAAGGCGCTCAGCGGAGGCCACGCCTTCCCCGAGGCTGCCCGTCCTCTCATCGTCCCGCCCGGAGCCCAGCCCCGCTCTCCCGCGCACCTTGGCTCAGGTTGGGGAGGGCGTCATGAGTCATGAGGTGGGCGTTGCACTTGTCAGTTGTGCAGCCGCGCACCACCGAGTAGTCTGGCGGCAGCGCGTCGGGGTTGGATTGCGTCTGGCCGGCAGGCGGCCCGGTCCAGCAGCCCTTCCGCACCAGGGTCACCGGCGCGCGATACCCTGGGGGCGGGATCGGGGCTCGTGCTCTGCTTCCCGAAACCCTTCTTCAGTCTCAGCGTTCTTCCTCCTCCCTCTACCCTTTTGCTTTCAGCTACACCTCCTCCCCTCCCTCCTTCCCTGCTTCCTCTCACCCCCAGACCTTTTCCCCGAGTTCTTCTCTTCCTCCGCTCTTCCTTCCTGTGCTCCTCTCCCACCTTCTCTTCCTTGCTTCCCCATTGTCTCCTCCCCACACTGCTCGTCTCGTCCTTCATCCACTTTTTCTTTTGTGGGGCAGAGGACGGAGTCTCGCTGTGTCGCCAGGCTGGAGTGCAGTGGCGCGATCTCGGCTCACTGCAACCTCTGCCTCCCGGGTTCAAGCGATTCTCATGCCTCAGCCTCCCGAGTAGCTGGGATTTCAGGCGCCCGCCACCACGCCCCGCTAATTTTTTTGTGTTTTTAGTAGAGAGGGGTTTCGTCTTGTTGGCTAGGCTGGTCTCAAACTCCTGACTTCGTGATCCACCAGCTTGCCTCCCAAAGTGCTAGGATTACAGGCCTGAGCCACCGACCCAGCCCTCATCCACCCTTTTCTTTCTCTTTCTCCTCTTCTTCCTCTCCCTCCCCATCTTTCTATCTTTATCTTTTCATCTTCTGCCCAATTCCCCTCCCTTTCTTCTCCCTTCTCCCCCCTTTTTCCTCCCTAATCTCTCATCCCTGTCCCCCTGTTCCCACTCCTCACCGGTGTCCAGAGACAGGATAGCCTCAAAACACTCGTGAGGACAGGAGATGCTGGGCAGCTTCATGGCCCTGAGGTCAAAGGGGCCAAAGTAGGTGTGCTCAAAACTGTAGCACTGCAGGCCTTGGGACCCTGGGGAGAAGGACATAGCAGAGTCAGTAGGGCCACTGTGAGCCTGTCCCAGGAACTCAGAGCTCCACCCAGCCAATGACAGGCACATGGGCCTGGCCCCTCTGCTCCCAGGGAAGCCGCGCCTTGAGAGACCAGGTGCTGCTATTGCAGCTGGTCACAGCTGTGTCTGTCTCATGGCAGAGTAATGACTTCTCTGCAGCTGACAGTCCAGTTTTTTTCCCTCCAGGCCGCTCCAGGTCTCCACCCTCCTCCAGGAAGCCGCTCCCTATCTATGATTTAGAATAGGAAGGAAAAGTGATTCATTCTCACTCTGCCCATCCTTCCCCACACTTAACTCACAATGTGGACAGCACAGTAAGTGACCCCTGACGGGCAACGTGCACTCCAGGACAGGCAGAGTGACGTGTGGTCCTGTAGTGCCCTGCAAACTCACGCATCGGCCCCAGCAACACACAACACTGACATAAACACACAATAACAACATATACACAGGTTCATCCAGGTCTCAAAAATATACACAGAATATCCTGAATGTACCCAGGCAGAGTTTTACATTCCCACATGAAACAAGTATGCCCCTGGACCCTGCAATATAAACCCCCCTAACTAAGGCACAGCACTTCACACATGGAAAATCACACAGACACCAAAGCGTGTGTCTGTGAGGATGCTTGTGCATGTGTGATAATCATATCAACACAGAGAGGGACCAGATGCACGGAAAATCATACCCAGAGAGGTCCCAAATCACAGAAATACTGAGCACATAGACATAGAGATAAATATAGGCCTACAAATCACAGAAATACATAAACACAGACCCAGATACACAAAATTACACATGCATCTCTTTTACAAAGAAAGCAAACTCAGAAACAGACCCACAAAAGCGTTTGCTCAGACTAAGACTTTGAAACCTATACAGAGAAACACACAGAAGCACAGTGACCCACAGGACGTGCTGCACGTGGACACATACAGAAATCAAACTCTCCCATTGAGGAGCAGAAACACACAGATTTAGTTGTGTGCAGGAATAGCCTCCTTTCTACCTTTCTAATTCCCTGTCTGTGTAACCACTTCCATTCTGAAATGAGTATGTTCCTGTCCTAGTCCACAATGGGGCAGAGGTTGCCGGAAGATAAAGCCAGGGTTCCTGCCAGTTCTGGAAAGAGTCCTAAGGGTTCCCTGGAAATACCTTTGAATTGGGGGGTTGGGCAAGGAAGAGAAGAAAGGCTGGGATGGTGGGAAGAGAGACACCAGGAAAAATGACTGATGGGAGAAGAACGAAGGCAGGGAAGAGAAATGAAGATGACATAGTCTCCAGGCTCCCGCCCACCAAGACCCAGGAGTCCAGGCCCCCAACCCCCTCCTCCCTCAGACCCAGGAGTCCAGGCCCCCAGCCCCCTCCTCCTTCAGACCCAGGAGTCCAGGCCCCCAGCCCCCGCCTCCCTCAGACCCAGGAGTTCAGGCCCTCAGCCCCCTCCTCCCTCAGGCCCAGGAGTCCAGACCCCCAGCCCCCTCCTCCCTCAGACCCAGGAGTCCAGGCTCCCAGTCCCTCCTCCCTCAGACCCAGGAGTCCAGGCTCCCAGTCCCTCTTCCCTCAGATCCAGGAGTCCAGGCCCCCAGCCCCTTCTCACTACTGGATTCAGAAGTTTGGGTACCTGTCAGGCAGAGTGCAGCCCCAAAGAGGCAGAGCAGAATGACTCTGGGGACCCCCATTGCCATTGCTGAGCTCCGCCACCTGGGACAGCTCCTCCCGCTGTGATGTGCTGCCTGGCTGGTTCTCCCTACCAAGTCCTAAGCATCCCAGCCACCCTGCCTGGCCAGTATTTCTCCATCCCACCCTCCCTATGTGGGCGGGTCTCTTCCTAGGTAATCGTGATGGAACCAGGGTGATCCTCAGTTGCTGGAGGCCTGCACTTCTGGGTCTGAGGGAGGAGGGAACTAGAAGTCTGGAACCCTTAATTTTGAATGATTGGTGTCTTGCTGGCCTTCTTCCTACACCCCTCCCAACACTCTGCTCTAATCTGAGGGTGGCACATATGGCCTTTTGACTTCCCTTCCCTCCCCCTACCCCAACACACACCACCCACACAGCTTCCAATCCTGGGGCCACTTCTCCACACCCAAAGACACATTCATCGTCCCCTCCTCTAAGACTTCTCTCACCCCCAACTCCCCACTCATCCACACATCCTCAGCCTCCAAGACCTCCCTGTCTCCCAGCCCTGATCAAACTAGGCTGGGCTAGCGTCTGTCTCCCCTAACAGGCTGTGAACTCTTCGGGGGCCTCCAGGAATGTCTAAGATATTATTGTATGAGTGAGCGAATGAATCAATGAATGAAGACACAAACAAACAGAAAGGCACCAAGAGACAAGCAGGGAGAGATAGACACAAAAGAGAAACATAGAGAGAGAGAGAGAGCGCGCGCCTTTCAGGAAGCAATTACACATGAGATGCAGAAAGACAGACAGCCTGGTGTGAACAGATGTGACTGTGTAGTCACACAGACAAACCAGAGGTGAAGAGGGTCACCGCAATAGACATGACATGCCCCCAAGGTGTTTCAGAAACATTTATTAAATGAATGAAATCAGGAAGATGGAGATACAGCAGACAACCAGAGGGACACTGTCCCCCGAGGACACAGACAGACCCATGTGGATGCTCAGACACTCAGCAGATGAGGAGGTCCAGAGGAGGCCCCAGCAGGTAGGTGGTGCTGAAGCAGAGACCCCAGGTTAGCACCTGCTGGTTTGTCTCACTTCTTGCTGCTTGGAGATGCTGCCTACTGGATCGGGCTCATCCACTAGCCACAGAGTGGGTGCAGTCATGTGCAGACACCTAGAATCTCAGACCCACATATGGATGGCAGAGTCCATGTAACGCTGGTGACCAAAAGAGCCTTAATGGTCTCCTCAGATCGACTAAACTTTAGACAGGTTTCTTTCTGACTCTCGGCCCCGGATCACACTTTTTGTAGAGTACTTACTTTAGAAAACTTGTGCAGTCATCCCTCAGTATCTGCAAGGTATTTGTTCCAGAGCTCTTATTGATAACAAAATCCAAGGATGCTCAAGTCCCTGATATAAAATGGTGTAGTATTTTCATACAAGCTACGTGCACCCTCCTGTATACTTTAAATTATCTCTAGATTACTTATAATAGCTAATATAAACAATATGCAAATCGTTGTTATGTCATATTGTTTTCTATTTCTATGGTTTTTTTTGTTTTGTTTTTTGGTTTCAAAATATTTTTTATCCAAAGTTGACTGAATCCGTGGAGGTAGAACCTGTGGATGCAAAACCCCATGGACACAGAGGGCCAAATATAATTGCAGATTCTTTCTTTGCTCCCCCTACACCCCCACACCCCACTTTTTTTTTTTTTGAGACGGACTCTCACTCTGTTGCCCAGGCTAGGCAGTGGCGTGATCTCAGCTCACTGCAAGTTCTGCCTCCCGGGTTCAAGTGATTTTCCTGCCTCAGCCTCCCGAATAGCTGGGATAACAGGCATGTGCCACCATGCCTAGCTAATTTTTGTATTTTTAGTAGAGACGGGGTTTCAGCATGTTGACCAGGCTGGTCGCGAACTCCTGACCTCAAGTGATCTGTCCGCCTCAGCCTCCCGGATTGTTGGGATTACAGATGTGAGCCACCGCGCCTGACCTTCTCTGCCCATTTGAAATGCAGGCAAATCTCCTGGTCTCTTGCCAGTGTTACAACCCAGGAATGTCTTTTTCAAGGACCTGGGAATTATCCCTTTGAAATCATCAAGGGAGATAGCACCCCTATCTCCGAGTCTCTGTGCGAGGGTAGGAGCCTCACTTTGATAACTGACAATCAGGAAACCCAGATGGCCCAATCACAGAGAAAAACGTTTTCAGACTCAGGAATAACTCCATGTGATGGACACATCCCATTGACCCACCTCCCCCTATTGTCCTCCAGTACTTTTCCATTAACTTACCTAGGGCTTAAACACAATAGCATGTTTGTTTCAGTGGAGTCGAGTTCAGTCTCTTTCCCTATTGCTCACCTTGAATAAAGTCTCCCTTGCCTGTGTAATTCTTCTTTGACAGCAGCCACTGTGAACACTCACCAGGCTATGTCCTCCCTTACCCTTATCTTGCCAAATCCCTCCTCTTCCCATCAGGCCTCACTTCCCAGAACCTGTTTTGCATCCAAACTATTCTTCCTTCCTGATTCTCCAGTTTCTGCCCCAGGCTCTCAGTGGGGGTCTATCCGGACCAGGGCAAGGTTGTGCTCAGTGTCTCTGGAGAGTGGAGTCTGGCCAGGAAGGAGGATGGGTTTTCTGAAGTCCCCGTGGAAGGTGAAGGCATTGGAGGTCTTCACAGCAGTTTTCAGTTTCAAGGATTGAGGCTTACAGGGTAGGCCAACCAGTCTGGTGAGTGTGTGAGTATGTGAGTGCTGTGTGCACTTTTGATTCTGGTATCCTTCAGGTGCTTTTGGAGACTTTGAAGTGTCAGCTCCCGGTACCTTTGGGAGCATCCGTCTGGCCGTCCTCATCTGCCTGGTGTGTGAGTGTTCACGAGTCTGTTGAATGCCTTAGAATTTTGAATGTCTTAGAATGTTCTCAAGGATCTTCTGTTGCATTCCATCAGTTTCCACGCATGGTTCCATTTCCAATCATGTTTGCAAACATCTTGCCTCTCAAGAATTTTTTTCCATATTTGATTTTCATAAGCAGTTTACTAAATGTGGGTAGCTTCTAGGCTTTGTGGCCCAAATAGTTGAGAAATATTTAGTACTTCTTGCCTTATTTGAAATGATTCCATTAATCAAACAAGTCATAATTGTAATGCGTTTTAAGATATTATTCCCTAAATAACGTGGGTCATCCCTTGCTTCCAATCTTCATGTTCTGCATGAATGTTCTTCCAAACATTATCAGAATTGTGAATTTTCTTTTGGAACTCTAGTCATTACCTTGTCAAAAATTGGATCATCCAGATTGTGTGCCAATATATTCTTTTGTTATTTTGTTATTTTTATTTTTTGAGACCCAGTCTCACTCTGTCACCCAAGCTGGAGTGCAGCGGCACCATCTTGGCTCACTGGAACCTCCGCCTCCCAGGTTCAAGTGATTCTCCTGCCTCAGTCTCCCAAGTAGCTGGGATCACAGGTGCCTGCCACCATGCCTGGCTAATTTTTGTATTTTTAGTAGACACAGGGTTTCACCATGTTGGCCAGGCTGCTCTCGAACTCCTGACCTCAGGTGATCCACCCTCCTCGGCCTCCCAAGGTGTTGGTATTACAGGTGTGAGCCACCACACGCGGCCTCTTTTGTTGTTTTCACATACATTCTTCCTGCAGCATCAATATTTCTTTCTTTCAAATCAGATCTTAATTTTCTTTTACAGTTCAGTAGTATCAGGTGTATTCATGTTGTGCAATCAATATCCAGAACTTTTCATCTTGCAAAACTGAAACTGTTTACCCATCAAACAACTCTCCTTTCTTCTATCCCTCCTCCCCACACTCCCTGGCAAGCACCATTCTACTTTGTTTCTGTGAATTTGACTACTCTTGATCAGGGATCCCCAACCCCCGGGGCCTGGTACCAGTACCTGTTAGGAATGGGGTGCACAGCAAGAGGTGAGCATTGGGCAAGGCAGGGAAAACTCATCTGTACTTACAGCCTCTCCCCATCACTTGTACTACCATCTGAGCTCTGTCTCCTGTCAGATCAGTGACTTAGATTCTCACAGGAGCGTGAACCCTATCATGAACTGCGCATGCAAGGGGTCTAGGCTGTGCATTCCCTATGAGACTCTAATGCCTGATGATCTGTCACTGTCTCCTACCACCCCTAGATGGGACCATCTACTGACAGGAAAACAAGCTCAGTGGGTCGGCTGTGGTGGCTCACATCTGTAATCCCAGCACTTTGGGAGGCTGAAGCAGGAGGATCACTTGAGGTCGGGAGTTCAAGATCAACCTGGTCAACATGGTAAAACCCCATCTCTACTAAAAATATAAAAATTAGCTGGGCATAGTGGGTGCGCCTGTAATCCTAGCTACTCAGGAAGCTGAGGCAAGAGAATCCTTGAACCCAGAAGGCGGAGCTTGTGATGAGCTAAGATCACACCACTGATCTTGTTGCGACACAGCAAGACTCTGTCTCAACAAAACAAAACAAAACAAAACAAAACAAAACAAAACAAACCCAACAAGCTCAGGGCTCTCACTGATTCTACATTATGGTGACTTGTATGATTATTTCATCATATATTACAATGTAATAATAATATAAATAAAATGCACAATAAATGTAATGCTCCTGAATCATCTGAAACCCTCCCCCACCCCCCCGGTCCATGGAAAAATTGTCTTCCACACAATCGGTCCCTGGTGCCCAAGAGGTCGGGGACCACTGCTCTGGATAACTCATATAAGTGAAGTCATATAGTACTTGTCCTTTAGTAACTGGCTTATTTCATTTAGCATAATGTCCCCAAGGTACAACCATGTTGTATGCAGCATGTGTCAGAATTGCCTTCCTTTTAAAGGCTGAACAATATCCCATTGTGTGGATATACCACATTCTATTTATTCATTCATCCATCCATCAATGGACACTGGGGGTGTTTCGCCTCTGGGCTATTGTGAGTGATGCTGTTATGAATATGGCTGTACAAATATCTGTTTGGGACCCTGCTTTGAATTTTTTTTGGTTATTACATCAAATAATTTTGAATGTTGCACACTCTTATGGAACTGCCCCTCATCTCATTTTCTTTCTTTTCTTCTTTTTTTTTTTTTTTGGCAGAGTTTCACTCGTGTTGCCTAGGCTGGAGTGCAATGGTGCGATCTCAGCTCACTGCAACCTCTGTCTCCCAGGTTCAAGCGATTCTCCTGCCTCAGCCTCCTGAGTAGTAGCTAAATTTATAGGCAACTGGCACCATGCCCAGCTAATTTTTGTATTTTTAGTAGTGACAGGGTTTCACCACGTTGGCCAGGCTGGTCTTGAACTCCTCCTGACTTCAGGTGATCGCCCGCCTCGGCCTCCCAAAGTGTTGGGATTACAGGTGTAAGTCAACGCGCCCGGCCCACCCTCTCATTTTCAAATAATGTATGATAGCTGTGTTCACCTGTGTTGTTGCAGGCTGGGCTCTCCTGGGAGGCAGATTGTGAGGCTGAGATTAGTGTGCAGGACCTTGGGATCAACAGCTGCGAAAAGGAGGCAAAGGAAGCTGGATTTTGAGCAGAGGGCGAGATTGGGTCCTGATTCAGTCAAAACAAGGGTTCAGTGCACCCCAGGGGGAGGTCTGGTACTGGGCTTGTGGGCTCTGGTCAGCTGAGGCAATGTCCAAGGGGCTGACGTCAGAAGCAGTTGTCAGAGTCCTTCATTCTTGAAGAGATCTTGGTGGCAAATCACAGCATCCACACCACATTCTACTCATTTCTTTGCCTTAGTGTATTTTTCTCCGCCTCTAGTGTATTTTTTTCCACATGTTTGAAATAAAGATTAATTACAGAATCCTTTGAGATTAAACAAAGTTACATGATCTGGTCATTTATTCCTCAGTTGAAAAAACTGATGTGAAACAACTTTTCCGTCTATCGTTACTGTCTTTTGGAAGTTAAATGTTCTTTTTTTTTTTGAGACAGAGTCTCCCTCTGTTGCCTAGGCTGGAGTGCAGTGGCGTGATCTTGACTCACCTCTGCCTCCCAGGTTCAAGTGATTCTTACGTTTCAGCCTCCAGACAGGCTGGGATTACAGGTGTCCGCCACCACGCCTGGCTAATTTTTATATTTTTAGTAGAGACGGGGTTTCACCATGTTGGCCAGGCTGGTCTTGAACTCCTGACCCCAACTGATGTACTGGCCTCAGCCTCCCAAAGCACTGAGATTGCAGGCATGAGCCACTGTACCCAGCCTAATTCCTCTTATTTAAGGCAAATAATTTTTAAGAGTTTAAATTTAAGAGTTTGATATTTAAATATTCACATTTAAAGAGTTTAATATTTAAATTAGGTGGCTGGGTACCTGGATTGATGAAAAGAACATGTAATTAAAGGGTTCATTTATTCTCCATTTTTCCTGTCTTTCAGTTATTTCTTGAATTTTCTTTTCTTGGCTTACACAAAAGTGGAAGGAGTAAATTCATGGTCTATTCTGCTCAATCATTAACGGATCTGTGCTACATTCTGCCAAAATAGCAGCTGTGGAAATTTTTTCCCTTTGCAATTTTGTTTTTCTCAAAAATTCATTCAATGATCCACTTTGTTTCATAATAGCTTTCCATTTTCTGGTCCTGATTATTTTTCGTCCTTGATAGACATCAAATAAAGTTAATATTTTATCTTAGAATTTTAGCATCTTTCAATACTGTGTAGGTAACAAACCATTAAATTTTCATGAGTTTATTTTTATACTCATGAAATTTCTAAAGCAATAATAAACAACTACTATAATAATATAATTAACAGACTTGCATAATACTCTTTAATTTCAACCCACACACATTCTTTGTGGATGATTAATGGTAACTGGATATTAGTTTGTTGTGTTATTGTTGTTGCTTTGAGTCAGAGTCTCGCCCTGTCACCCAGGCTGGAGTGCAATGGCATGGTCTTGCTCACTGCAACCTCTGTCTCCCGGGTTCAAGTGATTCTCCTGCCTCAGCCTCCCGAGTAGCTGGGATTACAGGCGCCCGTCAGCACACCCAGCTAATTTTTGTATTTTTAGTAGAGACGTGGTTTCGCCATGTTGGCAGGCTGGTCTCGAGCTCCTGACCTCGTGATCTGTCCGCCTCAGCCTCCCAAAGTGCTGGGATTACAGGCGTTGAGTCACTGCGCCTGGCTGGATATTAGTTATTATACAGTGATTTGTGCCAAGTGAAAGGACTTGTAGATTTATTTATTTATTTATTTATTTATTTAAGACAGAGCTTCGCTCTTGTTGCCTAGGCTGGAGTGCAATGGCGCGATCTCAGCTCACTGCAACCTTCACCTCCCGGGTTCAAGCAATTCTCCTGCCTCAGCCTCTGTAGCTGGGATTACAGGCGACTGCCACCACACCCGGCTAATTCACTGGGCTAATGTTTTGTATTTTTAATAGAGACAGGGTTTCACCATGTTGGTCAGGCTGGTTTTGAACTCCTGACCTCAGGTGATCCACCTGCCTCGGCCTCCCAAAGTTCTGGGATTACAGACGTGAGCCACCATGCCTGGTCAGGACTTGTAGATTTAAACGTAGAATTCAACAATTCCAGTCTGGTAAAGAATTAGATGAAAATATGAACTGCAATATGAAATACTAAATACAGACAATGCGCTGGCACCATTAGGGACTTTAAAAAAATGTTTTGCATATCAGGTGGAAGAGCAGCTCATTGTTTAGAAGCACAGGCTATTTTAAATGACATAAAATCAATAGGTTTTTCCATTTCAAAACCAATGTCTCCTTAGTATATGGAAGAAGAATGGTAGCTACCAACCCTTTTGGAACAAGACACTTTACTGCCATCTGCTGGAACATAGTTGCAATAAATTGTAAATCACTTTTGCAGCCGGCAATAGAATACACAACACACAATAATTTTCAAAAAGTTGTTTTCAAAATACTAAAGATGTCTGTGAAATGAATAGCACCTCCTTAGGTGTAGTGCTCTTGTGCAGTGCCCAACATGAACAACTGCACATGGTGACAGTAGAATCATGGCATCTGCAAAATAAAATCCATTTTATTTTTTCCTTTCCAATCTTTATGCCTTTTTTTCTTTTTCTTGCCTTATTGTATAGGCTAGAACCCCCAGTACATAATTGAATATAATTAATGGTAGTAAAAATGCTTGTCTTGCTACTGATGTTGTTATATAGTTGTGTGTTTTTTTGAGACAGGGTCTTGCTCTGTTACCCAGGCTGGAGTGCACTGGCATAATCATGGGTTACTGCAGCTTCAACCTGCTGGGCTCAAGTGATCCTCCCTCCTCAGCCTCTTGAGTAGCTGGGACCACAGTTGTGTGCCCCTATGCCTGACTAATTTTGCTAATTTTTTCCTTCTCCTTCCTTCCTTCCTTCTTTTCTCTTTTTCTTTCTTTCTTTTTCTTTCTTTCTTTCTCTTTCTTTTCTTTCTCTTTCTTTCTCTTTCTTTCTTTCTTTCTTTCTTTCTTTCTTTCTTTCTTTCTTTCTTTCTTTCTCTTTCTCTCTCTCTCTTTCTTTCCTTCTCTTTCTGTCTTTATCTTTCTTTCTTTCTTTCTTTTTTTTGGACAGAGTCTCGCTCTGTTGCCCAGCTGCAGTGCAGTGATCTTGGTTCACTGCAACCTCTGCCTCCCAAGTTCAAGCAATTCTCGTGCCTCAGTCTCCCGAGTAGCTGGGACTACAGGTGTATGCCACCACACTCCACTAGTTTTTGTATTTTTAGCAGAGACAGGGTTTCACCATGTTGGCCAGGCTGGTCTCAAACTCCCGACCTCAAGTGATCCACCCACCTCAGCCTCCCAAAGTGCTGGGATTACAGACATGAGCCACTGGGCCTGACCTGATCTTTTATGTCTTACAGAGATGGAGTCTTGGCCGGGCACGGTGGCTCACGCATGTAATCCTAGCACTTTGGGAGGCCAGGGCAGGTGGATCACCTGAGGTCGGGAGTTCGCGACCAGCCTGACCAACATGGAGAAACCTCGTCTCTGCTAAAAATACAAAATTAGCTGGGTACGGTGGCGCATGCCTGTAATCCTACCTACTTGGGAGGCTGAGACAGGAGAATTGCTTGAACTCGGGAGGCGGAGGTTGCAATGAGCCGAGATCGTGCCACTGCACTCCAGCCTGGGCAACAAGAGTGAAACTCCATCTCAAAAACAAACAAGCAAACAAGGCCGGGCGCGGTGGCTCACGCCTGTAATCCCAGCACTTTGGGAGGCCGAGACGGGCGGATCACGAGGTCAGGAGATCGAGACCATCCTGGCTAACACGGTGAAACCCCGTCTCTATTAAAAATACAAAAAAATTAGCCGGGCGTAGTGGCGGGCGCCTGTAGTCCCAGCTACTCGGGAGGCTGAGGCAGGAGAATGGCGTGAACCCGGGAGGCAGAGCTTGCAGTGAACCGAGATCACGCCATCGCACTCCAGCCTGGGCGACTGAGCAAGACTCTGTCTCAAAAAAAAAAAAGTTCATAAAGAATTATTAAATATCCTTTTTATTTTTATTTTATTTACAGCGAACAAGGCTCTAAATAAAAGGTGAGAGGTGAATATTTTGAATCAACTTGATGTAAGCAATGTTTCACAGATTAACTTTGAAATATAAATGACATGTGGCTGGGTGCCATGGCTCATGCCTGTAATCCCAGCACTTGGGAGGCTGAGGCAGGAGTATTGCTTGAGCCCAGGAGCTTGGGGGAAAAAAAAAAAGGATAACATGGAATAGTTGAGAAATGTGACATCATGAAAATAAAGGCAGTTTTTCTAAATTTTATTGTAAACAAATTTAAAGGTGTGAAAGTGTTGAAAAATTAGCTCACTGGCTGGGTGCAGTGGCTCATGCCTGTAATCCCAGCACTTTGGAAGGCCAAGGTGGGCAGATCAGCTGAGGTCAGGAGTTCAAGACCAGCCTGGCCAACATGGCTAAACGCTGTCTCTACTAAAAATACAAAAATTAGCTGGATATGGTGGTGGGCGCCTATAATTCCATCTACCTGGGAGGCAGAGGCAGGAGAATCGCTTGGACCCGGAAGGCAGAGGTTGTAGTGAGCAGAGATCGTGCCACTGCACTCTAGTAGATTGGGTACTCAGTAGTGGCGGTAACTTGATTAGCTTCGGTGAGTGGGAGCCTCTGCGTGGTGCCCTCCCGCAGTAATGAGTTTATGCAAGATCTGGTTGTTAAAGAGTCTGGAACCTCCACCGTCTCTCTCTTGCTCTATCTTTTGCCATGTGACACACCTGTTCCCCCTTCGTCTTCCACCATGATTGTAAGCTTCCTGAGGCCTCACCAGAAGCAGATGCTGGCACTATACTTCTTGTACAGTCTGCAAAACTGTGAGCCAAATAACTTTCTTTCCTTATAAATTACCCAGGCTCAGGTATTCCTTTATAGCAATGCAAAATGGACTAACATACAGGCATAGCTTTCATCCTTGCCACCACGGCCGCTCTGTTCATGAGACCATTGAAGCAGCATGGGACTGGCTGAGGAGATGGACAAACTTACTTTCATGGGATGAATCATCACTGTTGTTAAGAGCCTTCTTTGTGGAGGATTATTGTTTTTATTTATTTACTTTTTAAGACACAGTTTCACTCTGTTGCTCAGGCTGGAGTGCAGTGGTGCAATCTTGGCTCACTGCAACCTCCGCCTCCTGGGTTCAAGTGATTCTCTTGTCTCAGTCTCTTGAGTAGCTGGGATTACAGGTGCACACCACCATGCCCGGCTAATTTTTGTATTTTTAGCAGAGATGGGGTTTCACCATGTTGGCCAGGCTGGTCTCGAACTCCTGACCTCAAGTGATTTGCCTGCATCAGCCTCCCAAAATTCTGGGATTACAGGCATGAGCCACTGCGCCCAGCCAAGGATTATTTTTTGTAGGCATTAGGATGAGACACATACATGTACGCTTTTTGTGTGTACGCCCATGAATTTATCCACATACTTCTTCCTAGACCTACTTGCCCCTGAGCTTCCAGTCTCATTCCTTACAAGATTCTGACCAAATAGAAAGCCATGGGCCATTTCCCAGGAGCCCATGTATATCTGCACATTGGGCCACATCTCACTCCAATTTAAGTGCAGGGGCCAGGTGTGGTGGCTCAGCCTGTAATCCCAGCACTTTGTGAGCCTGAGGCAGGAGGATAGCTCGAGCCCAGGAGTTCAAAATCAATCTGGGCAACATAGGGAGACTCCACCTCTACAAAACATTTAAAACAAATTAGCTGGTGTAGTGGTGCACACCTGTAGTCCCAGCTACTGGGGAGACTGAAATGAAAAAATCACTTGAACCCAAGAGACTGAGGCTGCAGTGAGCTATGATCCTACCACTGCACTCCAGCCTGGGTAACAGAGAAAGACCTATCTCTAAGACACACAAACAGATGAAGTAAAGATCTCCAACCACAGCTCTGTACACCAGGATTTACCTTCACCACTGCCTGTAGGACCCACCTCTGAGTAGTGGTCCTATAATACGATAATTCAGGTTCAGCTTCCAAAATATATCAGTCATACTGATCCATCTATGAGCCAGACCTTTTCTTCCTTAATTTTCTACAGTAAAATCTTCATATGATGTCATGAATGTGAATTAAAGGAACAACATAGCTGCAACCAAGGCCAATGACATGAGAGTCTGAGCTGTCTGTGTAACTCTTTTGTGCCATCTAGATCTCTTACAATGAATTACTGCTGTGCCAAAATGACACTGTGATTCAGTGGGTTAGATACCCAACTCGTGACAGGTAGTTTTAGTCATATAGATACTTGATGTCCCATGGTCAAAATCACAGACTCTATTAGTACTCAGCAGCTGGTTTTCAAATTGAAAGCACTTATATGCTGCATAATAATTGGACTTACTTCAGAACCTTACGGGCTGTAATTTTGCTTTTGTATCTTGCCAGAGACTCCACATAACAGCTCCAACCATCACAGATAGAGCTGACACCATCGAAGTTGCTGATTCATGTGGCTCAGGGACAGAGAGATTGCATCACAGGCTTTACCTGCTGTAGAGCTCTCACCTGCTTTGAAACTCAGCAGCCTTCAAGTTTATCTGAAAAATGAGTCAGAACAATATTCCAGGCCAGGCATGATGGCTCACACCTGTAATTCCAGTACTTTGGGAGGCCAAAGTGGGGGGATTGCTTGAAGCTGGAGTTTGAGGTCAGCCTGGGCAATAGAGTGAGAACCTATTTCTAAAAAAAAAAAAAAAAAGAAAAAGAAAAAGCAGTTTGAGACCAGTGTGGGCAACACAGGGAGACCCCTTCTTCACAAAAAATTTAAAAACTAGCTGGGCACGGTGGCATGTGCCTGTAGTCCCAGTTACTCGGGAGGCTGAGGTGGGAGGATCTACTTGAGCCAGGGAGGTCAAGGTTGCAGTGAGCTGTGATCGTGCCACTGCACTCCAGCCTGGGCAATAGAGCGAGACCCTGTCTAAAATGAAAACAAAACCAAAAACCAGCTATAAAACACACCTAGAACTATTTAAAAAAGAGAAAGAACACTATTCTGAAGTGTGATTTATATATGAATCATATAAATCTATATATTATACATATGCACACATCTATATACACCCATCTATTATTTTACTTTTAATTTAATTTTATTTTATTTTTGAGACAGAGTTTCACTTTGTCACCCAGGCTGGAGTGCAGTGGCGTGATCTCAGCTTACCGCAATCTCTACTTCCTGACTTCAAGCGATTCCCCTGCCTCAGCCTCCTGAGTAGCTGGGACTAAGGGCATGTACCACCATACCTAATTTTTGTATTTTTAGTAGAGAGGGGGTTTCGCCATGTTGGCCAGGCTGGTCTCGAACTCCTAACCTCAAGTGATCCACCCGCCTTGACCTCCCAAACTACTGGGATTCTAGGCGTGAGCCACCACGCCCCACCCTATCTATCGATCGATCAATCGATCTATCTATCTATCTATCATCTATCATTTATCATATATCTATCGCTTTCAAATGTCAAAGAGCCCTACCAAATTATGTGCCTCTTTATCAGTTTAGGAAGTGTGAGTTGTAATAACTTATTCTTTACCTTAAGGGAGATATTATGGCATGTCCCAGATGATTGGACTTCTAAAATCTTCATTGATGTGGTAGGTTAGTGAACTTTCATGAGGTTTATCTCCCTCTTTCTGTCACTCATTTGCATTACTATGGTTTCTACAGTGATTGCCACTTCCTGATCACCAGGTCCAATTAGATGATGTTATTGGTGGAATGAACCAGTGCTATGTTCTTCAGAATGTAAAGATGATCAAGGCCTCTGTGGACTACAACATAATGGAGATTAGGAGGGTTATCAGGAACCTGGGGCAAGATAGTGCTGCAGTCCTTACCATGCACACATGAATGGCTTTTGATTCTCCTAAATGTCAGAGATCAAGTAAAATACATTTGTCAGATCACTAAGCACATACTAAGAACCAAAAACTAGGTTGGTCAACTCCAGTAAAGATGTCACATTTGACACAGCAGCTGAAATTGGAGCTGCTATTTGTTTACATTTAAAGTAGTCACTATAAATTAGCTTTGGCCACATAATCAGTGATATGGTTTGACTGTGTCCCCACTCAAGTCTCATCTTGAATTGTAGCTCCCATAATTCCCACATGTTGGGGGAGGGACCCGGTGGGAGATAACTGAATCATGGGGTGGGGGATTCCCCCATGCTGTTCTCATGATAGTGAATAAGTATCATGAGAGCTGATGGTTTTATAAGGGGAAACCCTTTTTGCTTGGCTATCACTCTGTCTTTGCTGGCTGCCATGTAAGACATCCCTTTGCTCTCTCTTGCTCTTCTGCCATGATTGTGAGGCCTCCCCAGGCATGTGGAACTATAAGTCCATTAAACCTGTCTTTCTTTATCAGTTACCCAGTCTCGGGTATGTCTTTATCAGCGGTGTGAAAAAGAACTAATACAATCAGTAACCCCAAAACTTAGAGGCTTGAAATTACAAATATTATTTCTCACAATTCTGGGGGCTTTATGAGCATTGCTTTTGCTCTGGGCTGGTTTGGCTGCAGCTGGATAGTATAGTCAGGCCTCACTCAAATTTCTAATGGTTGGTTGGTTATTGTCAGGCAGGTGGGTATGAGGATAACTTGGCCTTATGTTTCTCATCATCCCTCAGTCTAGTTCAGGCTTGCTTGAACTCATGGGAGCTGGGTTCAAAATGCAACAAGAAAGCGATTTCCATTCAGTGAGCATTTTTCTTTTTTCTTTTTTTTTTTTGAGACGGAGTCTCACTCTGTCACCCAGGCTGGAGTGCAGTGGCCGGATCTCAGCTCACTGCAAGCTCCGCCTCCCGGGTTCAAGTGATTCTCCTGCCTCAGCCTCCCGAGTAGCTGGGACAACAGGCGCCCACCACCTCGCCCGGCTAGTTTTTTGTATTTTTTAGTAGAGATGGGGTTTCACTGTGTTAGCCAGGATGGTCTCAATCTCCTGTCCTTGTGATCCGCCCATCTCGGCCTCCCAAAGTGCTGGGATTACAGGCTTGAGCCACCACGCCCAGCCCAGTGAGCATTTTTCAAACCTCTATACATGTCACATTTACTAATGTCTCCAAGAAAATCAAACGTACATGCCCAGATTCAAGGAGTGGAGAAACTGACTCCACCTTTGAAGGGAAGACCTGCAAAGTCATGTTGCAAAGAATATACACACAGGAATGGGAAGAATTTGTGGATTTTTTTTTTCAATCTACCACATCCACTAGCTTCAGTCATGCAGGTTTCTTGCAGGGGCCAAGTGAAATGAATGGGGATATGATAGGGACAAAGAATCCTGCATCCTCTTACTTTTTGATGATGACGCAATCTCTGTAATTCCTCCCACAACACAGTATTGAGTTTGAAGGGTTTCCATTTGGCCCTTTATACCATAAGGACTCTTTTTTTTTTTTTTTTTGAGACGGAGTCTCACTCTGTCGCCAGGCTGGAGTGCAGTGGCGTGATCTCAGCTCACTGCAATCTCTGCCTCCTGGGTTCAAGCTATTCCCCCGCCTCAGCCTCCCAAGGAGCTTGGATTACAGGTGTGCACCACCACACTTGACTAATTTTTTGTATTTTTAGTAGAGACGAGGTTTCACCTTTTTGGCCAGGATGGTCTCAATCTCCTGGCCACGTGATCCACCCGCCTCGGCCTCCCAAAGTACTGGGATTACAGGCATGAGTCACCGTGCCTGGCCCGTAAAGACTCTTACTTCACAAGTTAGGAAGCCACTATAATAGGTTCTACCAGAAGATGAGCATATCTATCCCAAATATATGTTAAAGGGTAGAGGAAAACAACCATAGGGTGAGTTCATGGACTCACCGAACTCACTGTGAGATCAGACTTGGGCCAAACGTGGATAAGTAACAAGCTTAAAATCCTATCACAAGGATCTTGAGGGTCTCTCCTGGAAACACTCCTCTTAGCTTACATTCCCTACAGGGAGGACCCTAAGAAGTTTCTGTGCTATTATTTTATCAGCAGGTACAATTCCAGGGAGGCAGGAGCGAGGGAAAAGTATAGTGTGGTAGGGAAGGAGAGAACACTTGTATGAAGGTCTTACTGAGCTGGCCACTGCTTGCTATCACGTGTAATTAATGTTTAATTTTGTATTTTAAGACCATCTAGCTGAGGAGAAGAAGGGAGGTGAATTCATCCACTGGCTCCTATTACCTATTCATGAAAGGTTTGTCCCACAGACTATTAACTCCACTGTACTTCCAGGTCGCGTGTGAATAGTTCAATGGGTTCTGTAACCTCTCACGCATCAGCATCAACAGGAAAGCCCTAGGGCTTCAGACAAGTGGTGTCCATTGCAGGCATGAGGTCAGGCTCTGTTGCTGCTTGTGCCCATGAAGAGTTGTTCCAAGTTCATGCAGGGATGTTGCTGTAGCAGTGAGACAAGAGAAACAAGTTTCCAGAGGCCCCAGGCACAGGTGAGGCTGAGAGGATCTGAAGTGACACATACGATGTGTCTGAACTCTTTCCTAATTCAACTCCTGCATGCAATTATCTGAGCCTGGTGATGATTAGAATTTAAATTCTAAACTACTGATGCTGTATCATTAATGACAAATTGTCTATTATTAAAAGTTTCTGTCTCCTCTTGTCAATTCTTTAAGTTACAGCTTTCTAGGAAATTGACCATTTCATCTCTTTTCAGATTTATTCTAATTCAAAACATATTTTCTATTCTTGTGTAGTCTTTTTCTTTCTTAATATTATTTGTGCCTGTTCTCTTTTTTATTCATCTTTTAAAATAATCTATTTTTTAATGAACTCAGAAGTGGATCACTTCAAATAAGCAGTTGTTGGCATTTAGCCTCTATTGTATCAGTGTTTTCTATTTCTTTAATTTGTGCTTATTGCTGACTTCATCCAACTTTCTTTGTGTTTATTGTTATTCTGTTTTCTAACTTCAAGTTGGACATAGCCTTCCTTCTTTTCATTTTTCCTGTCTTCCTTTTCTTTGAGATGGAGTTTGCTCTGGTTGCCCAGGCTGGAATATAATGGCATGGTCTCAGCTCACTGCAACCTCCGCCCCCAGGGTTCAAGCAATTCTCCTGCCTCAGACTCCTGAGTGGTCTAGGGGATTAGTGATTATTAGTTCTAGTGGGTTACAGTGACCGGTAGAACAGGAGGGATTGGCTTCCTCTTTTTTGAAGGTGAACCGGATCTTTTCTGTCCTTTTTCTAAGCAGCCTAAATAACACGTAGCCAATAGGCACAATTTTCGTTGGCCTCTAACTCATGACCCACTAATCCCCTAGACCCCCGTTGGAAAAAAGGAGAACGTGTAACCCTGGAGATCGATGGGTCAGGGTTAACCCCCAAGCTGCCATTTTAGTTCAAGGGGAGGTCCACAGGCGCTCTCCCAAACCAGTGTTTCAAACTTTATGATGAGCTGAATCTGCCAGCACCAGAGCTTCCAAAAAAGACAAAGAACTTCTTTCTGCAGTTAGCAGAAAGTGTAGCTCATTTCCTCAATGTTACTTTCTGATATGTACGTGAGGGAACTACTATGGGAGACTGATGACCTTGGGAAGCCTGAGAGTTGGTGCCCACTGATCCAGTTCCTGACACAATTCCAGTTCAGAAGGCCCAAACTAGCAACCTCTGGGTCCTAAAAACTTCAATTATTGGACACTACTGTGTAGCTAGAGAAGGAAAAGACTTCACCATCCCTGTAGGAAAGCTCAGTTGTCTAGGACAGAAGTTGTACAACAGCACAACAAGGACAGTCACTTGGTGGGGTCTAAACCATACTGAAAATAATCCATTTAGTAAATTTTCTAAATTACAGACTGCCAAGGCTCATCCAGAATCTCATCGAGACTGGATGGCTCCCGCTGGACTATACTAGGTATGTGGGCACACAGCCTATACTCAGTTACCTGATCAATGGGCAGGTAGTTGTGTCATTGGCACCATGAAGCCATCCTTTTTTCTTTTTCTTTTTTTTTTTTTTGAGGCGGAGTCTCGCTCTGTCGCCCAGGCTGGAGTGCAGTGGCCGGATCTCAGCTCACTGCAAGCTCCGCCTCCTGGGTTTACGCCATTCTCCTGCCTCAGCCTCCCGAGTAGCTGGTACTACAGGCGCCCGCCACCTCGCCCGGCTAGTTTTTTGTATTTTTAGTAGAGACGGGGTTTCACCGTGTTAGCCAGGCTGGTCTTGATCTCCTGACCTCGTGATCCGCCCGTCTCGGCCTCCCAAAGTGCTGGGATTACAGGCTTGAGCCACCGCGCCCGGCCAGCCATCCTTTTTTCTACTGCCCATAAAGACAGGTGAGCTCCTAGGTTTCCCTGTCTATGCCTCCCGGGAAAAGAGAAGCACAGCTATATGAAATTGGAAAGATGATGAGTGGCCCCCTGAGAGGGTCATACAGTACTATGGGCTTGCCACATGGGCACAAGACGGCTCACAGGGATACCAAATCCCCATCCACATGCTCAATTGGATCATACGGTTGCAGGCCGTCTTACAAATAATCACTAATGAAACTCGTAGAGCTTTGACTGTTTTAGTCCGGCAGGAAACCAAATGAGAAATGCCACCTATCAGAATAGACTGGCCTTAGACTATTTGCTGGCAGCTGAAAGAGAAGTCTGTGGAAAATTTAACTTAACCAATTGCTGTCTACAAATAGATGATTAAGGACAGGTGGTCAAAAATATAGTCAGGGATGGCCAGGCGCGGTGGCTCACTCCTTTGAGTGATCCCAGCACTTTGGGAGGCCGAGATGGGCGGATTATGAGGTAAGGAGATCGAGACCATCCTGGCTAACACGGTGAAACCCCATCTCTAGTAAAAATACAAAAAAAATTAGTTGGGCGTTGTGGCGGGCGCCTGTGGTCCCAGCTACTCAGGAGGCTGAGGCAGGAGAATGGCGTGAACCCAGGAGGTGGAGGTTGCAGTGAGCCGAGATCACGCCACTGCACTCCAGCCTGGGTGATAGAGCGAGACTTCGTCTCAAAAAAAAAAAAAAAAAAAAAAATTGCTGGGATTACAGGTGTGAGCCACTGTGCCTGGCTCCAATGACCCTATTTCTAAATAAGCTTATATTATAAAGGCCTGGGGAGTGGTCTTCAACACATGAATTTTGAGGGGACACAATTCAACCCTTAACAATAACCTTTTAAAAAGACCAAGAAAAAACAGAATGAAAAATGAAAAATAAACTCCATATAAGACTTTTGCTTTAGTTTAGGATGTATAATGACACAAAAGACCTTCTACCCCGTTGTAAAAATAAGAAAAATCTGGACAAAATAAAAGTCACACTTTTCTATGAAGTTAGATAGAAGTGGTAGAGGCAAATTAGCCTTAAGGAACTGAATTCCAAGATAAATGAGTCCTTCACAGGGATACAGCTAACATATCTGGGGCTGGACACTTGATCTGTGTATCTCTGATAGGCTGGTTATAGACAGAGAAGTTTTTGTAGGATTAACAAGAAAATAAGTTGATATTTGGATTGTAGTGTGGGCTGGTGGGATAGATCAGGTTCTGGATGAGCCCCAGACTTAAACACAGATCACTCAGGCAATCTGTGTTTATGTTGCTCAGGCTGCTTTTGAACTCCTGACCTCAAGTGATCTGCCCACCTTGGCCTCCCAAAGTGCTGGGATTACAGGTGTGAGCCACCACGCCTGGTGTGTTCACCAACTCAGAAGCTTGCTGAACCCCATCATTCAAGGTTTTTATGGAGGTTTCATTATGTAGAAAGGAGTGATTATAGCACTGGCCATCGGTGACCGAACTCAGTCTCCAGCCCTTCTCCCCTCCCCAAGTTGGAGTTGGGTGAGGCTTAAAGTTCTGACCCTTTGATCATATGGTTGGTTTTTCTGGTGACCAGACTCCAACCCGAAGTTATCCAGGCCCCTCTTATCCCCTCAACATGAGTCATCTCACTAGCATACAAAAGATAGTAAGTTCCAAGCTGAGTTTTAATAGCTTTACACCAGAACTAGGGCTTAAGACTAAATATATATATGTGTATATATATACATATATATATGTATATATATGGCTCTCTCTATATATATATATATACACACATACACACACACACACACACATATATATATATATTTGGCTGCCTCACAGTTTGTCATTAATTCTTTCAGAAATAGAAAGCTATTTCCAAATTTAAAAAAATAACAGAATTGTGGGGGAAGACTTTTCTTACAGTCATTAAGTGTGAGCAAATACATTGTACTGTGGATGGAAAATCATTTGACTGGTTAACACCTCTAAGTTCTTGACATTCATTAATGCAACTGGACATTTCACCGTCAAGATTTGCTATGAATAGCCTGATTCTGGTAAGATGGGATGAGGAATATATGCAAACACAGAATACTGTGTGGTACACTGGATACTTAATACCTGTGGTTATATTCTCCCCTTATTCATTGAATATTCAACTAAAATATCACTTTGAATATATAATCCTCACAAAATAGCCAATGAAATACTTAGTAGATGTTATTCATATATAATTACATTTTTTTCTTGGTCATTATTATTATTTTAAATTTATTTTAAAAATCTGTAGAGATGGGGGTCTCACTGTGTTGCCAAGGGTGGTCTTAAACTCCTGGGCTCCAGTGATCCTCCCACCTTAGCTTCCCAAAGTGCTGGGATTACAGGTGTGAGCCACTGTGCCTGGCCATCTTGGTTATTAATAATCATAATTTTGAATATCATTTAATGTTATGTCATATCCATTTTTTATTAGCCATATAATGTTCCATCCACGGATATAATACAATAATAACTGCTCAGTCTTATGTCACAGTTATACATGACAAAGTCATACAAACCGCACTCATACTTGTGAAAGTTGATCACAGGAATTGGGTCATTATTGTTATACCCAACTAAAACAGAGTAGAAAAGCCAGAGGGAAAAAGCACTCAGGGCATGTAACATTGCTGCAAGAATGTAATTCTCTGCAAGCCTGGCTGCTGAAGCAGTCCGCTGCAACCTATAACCTGTTTTATCTAATAGAGTCACAGCCTCCAGTGACTCTAATAGTTTTACTCACTGCTATCACTTATCAATCAAAACTTGCCAGCTCCCCCAAATTTTACTAGTGCCAGTGAACTTTCTCAAAGAGCAATACATAACATTTCTCTTTTTCTTTTTTTTTTCAGATGCAGTCTTGCTCTGCCACCCAGGCTGGAGTACGTTGGTGAAATCTCAGCTCACTGCAACCTCTGCCCCCTGGGTTCAAGCAATTCTTGTGCCTCAGCCTCCCAAGTAGATGGGACTACAGGCATGCACCACCATGCCTGGCTAATTTTTGTATTTTTAGTAGAGATGGGGTTTCACCATATAGCCAGGCTGGTCTCGAACTCCTGACCTCAAGTGATTTGCTCGCCTCTGCCTCCCAAAGTGCTGGGATTACAGGTGTGAGCCACTGCGCCCATCCACATTTCTCTTTTTAAAAATAAAACCTCTAACCTTTTCTTTGTTCTTTGGACATACCAAAGACCCCCTGGTCTGCATGTATACCCCAATGCAATTCTTTCTACCCAAATAAATTGTTTTAATTTCAGACATTAGTCTATATTTTGACTTTGACATACTAAAAGATACATATTCAGTAAGTCACAAAGCACCTCACATGTCAGTCATAGCCTCATCACCATTCAATCTGTCATAGACATATGCCCAGATCCTGTCATATCCACTCTCTCTCTCTCTTTCAAACGTATATCTGTCACAAACCACAGAGACATATCTTTGCCCTGATAATCATACAGACACCTACATGTACTCCATGTCTGTAACACACAAATCCACTTCAGACCTGTCACTCGTATGCATGCAATATGTTATGTACAGTCACAAAGACTCACTCGGGAATTGTCATGTGCAAAGGTACTCACACATAAGTGTGTCAGCATAGTCCCAGAGACACATATGCTGACTAGTCAGATGCTCAAAGACACACACACATACAGAATTCTCTTTCTTACACACATACAGACACACACAGAAAGCTAGCCCCAGCTTGCCTAAAGATGCCCTCACACATAGTATTTGTCAAACCGTGTGTACCATGATTCACACGTACATAAGTACTGTCACATAGTCATGTAAATACATTTTGGCCCTGTCACTTCCAAAGACACACACAAAACATGCACATACAAAAGTCTTCTACATAACGTCACAGACACATCTGGCCCTGTAACATGCACAGGTGCTAACCTTTCACATACTTTTCATATACTGTCATATCCATACAAGCTACCACCCAACAAACATGCACAATGCCTGTCACACACGGTCACAGAGACATATCCTGACTTGTCACACGCATAGGTCACGCACACACACACACTCATACCACATAGTCACAGAGACATACCTGAGACCTGTCACATACCATAGGACACATTACACCATCATAAAACCCCACTCCAGCTGTCACTCTACACACAAACCCACACACTTGTGTCACAGTCACAGATTTAACCCAGTCCTGCCATACACCACTTTCTTCTCTTTTGCACATACACACAGTTCGTCACAGAGTCACAGAGAAACACACCTGCTCTGTCATGAGCACACATGCAGTCATGACGACATACCCTGGCCATTTCATGTGCACAGATGCACACACACACACCCCATTCCATGTGTCACACAAGACATCCCAGCCCTGGCATGTGCACTCTCATGCAGATGCAACGTCACCATTCGCACTGTAGGGCACATCCCTGGCTCTATCACGCACATAATATTGCACACACCCCCTACACCATGTCTGTCACTGCCATGGATGGTCCATCGCACGCAGCCAGGGAGACGTCCGACCTCGTTTTGCCCACCTCTGTTGGGAAAAGGGCTTGGGGATGCCTGCATAAACTGGCCATAAAAATATGGGACAATAAGTTGTGGAAAGCCACAAGAGGCCTCTGAGGAGGAAAGCCTCCTAATTGCTATTATGTTCCCATGCTCAGAGCAAGACCTGCTCTCTTATCTGTAAACACTGTGTTCAAGGAGAAAGGCACTCCTTTGAAGCACTGGAATGTGGCCAGATACGCCGGCTCCTAGTTAAGCCCACTCCCCACAGCTGCTCTCCGGTAAGTTAAAGAATAAATCAGTAGTTAAGTTTATGCTGCTTCAGCACAAAGACCATTTACCTAAACCGTCATTGCTATAGATTAGGTGTATGACACACCGCCCCCCTTTCACCGTTTCACCCCTGAACATCTGCTTCTTAGATCTAAGTGACTGTATTCAATAAATAGTGTGGAGACCAGAGCTTGGCGCCTTTGCAGCCTCTGATTTGCTCTAGCTCCCTGGTTCCCACCTTCACGAACTCTTAACCTGTCTCTTCTCATGCCTTTGTTACCACCGAACATCGGGTACCCTACGGGTGGTGTTGAGGCTGGTCCCCCACACACCCCTCTCCCTCAATTCTTTATACCCAGCCACACTGTCACCTTCTTCAGCGGCTCGCATTCACCTCAGTGCCTCTCCCATTCTCACCTGCACTGCCGACTGGAGTAGGAGTTCGCAACGGCCTCTGCGCCTCGTCCTGCTTCGACGTCTCCTTCCGCAACTACTTGCTTACACGCGGAGCCCAAGAATCACTAGGATGCGCAAAGCGCCTCAGGGGCCCACGCTCATTCGGCCCGGTGGCCTGTGGGAATTGTAGTCCAGGGCCGGAAACTCAGGAGACGCCGGAAACCCAAGTGCCTTGGGACGGCACGGCCCAGGGGTTTCTGGAAGTTGTAACCTGTGCTCCGAGTGCGAGTGCGCAGGCGCAGGAACGCTTCTGGGGAATCCCTTTAGCAGGGAGCCTATATTGAAAAGTGCGTGGGGTGGTGAGAGGCAATAAATTGGTAACGGAAACAGATGACATACTTCGTTTTCAGTTATCAAATTTCAAAAACTAAAAATGTAGATGGTACACAATATTGTTGAGAATGTGGGGAAATGAGAGCTTTCACACAAAGTGGGTGGAAATGACTACAGCTCTTTTACAGTTTTGTGTAGTAGCATTTACAAAGTGTGAAAGCAAACCCCTAAGCAACCAGCATTTTTACGTACAAGTATCTAGCCTACGAAAATGCTGGCATGAAAGACAAAGATGTGGGTACAGTAATGCTTACCAAAGCCATGTTTGTAATACTGAAGAATTCAGTTCGTAATACTGAAGAACCTCAATGTTCGTTTTTTGAGACATTGTTAGTCTGTGCTGGCCAATATGATAGCTATTTGTGGCTATTTAAAATTAAATTTATTGAAATTAAATAAAATTCAAAATTCAGTTTCTTACTCACACTAGCCGTGTTTCAAAGGCTCATTAGCCAAGACAGCTAGTGGCTACTGTATTGGACAAGAGGGATATAAACATTTCTAATATCACAGAAAGTTACATTGAACAGTGCTGGGTTAGGTAATAATTCAACGTTAAAAAGAATTAAATCTATAACTGACATGAAATGAAATAGAAGAATGTGTTGAAGTGGAAATGGCAAATGGCAGAATTATATAGATAACATGATCCCATTTCTGTGCAAAATAGCTGTGTCTTTATACATACATTCAGTGTACAGAAAAATCTGGAAGAATACCTGAAAATATTAACTTTGGTCATTTCTGTAGATAGGGAATGAGTAGGGGGACACTTTCATTTCTGACATTATTTATCATCAGTTGTTTGAATATTACAAACTACAACAATTAACTGAATATTGCTAAATCCAAATAAATATTTTTATTACTTATTTTGAAAGATTTTTGGCTGCCTTCTACTATCTCAGCAATGTACTCTTTCTTGAAATACTGAACTGCTTTAACTTAATAGACCTCCCTCATTTCTATTTTATTTATTTTTCTTTTTTGAGATGGAGTCTCACTCTGTCGCCCAGGCTGGCCTGCAGTGGCGCGATCTCGGCTTAATGCAAGCTCCGCCTCCCGGGTTCATGCCATTCTCCTGCCTCAGCCTCCCGAGTAGCTGGGACTACAGGTGCCCGCCATCACGCCTGGCTAATTTTTTGTGTGTTTAGTAGAGACAGAGTTTCACCGTGTTAGCCAGGATGATCTCAATCTCCTGACCTCCTGATCTGCCCGCCTCCGCCTCCCGAAGTGTTGGGATTACAGGCATAAGCCACTGCGCCCATCCCCATTTCTGTTTTACCTCCTCACTGAAAAGCATTAGAACATGTCTACAGCCCTACCACTCTGAATGCTCCCAATCTGGCCTGAAAAGCATTAGAACATGGAATTACTTGAGTGACTAAAAAGTAAAACAATAAGAAATTGATTGTGGCTCAGAAATAGTGAAATCAGTTGGATCAGTTTAAAATCTCGTATACATAAGTATTTTTTTAAACGTTTTTCTTTTTTACTTTGTAATTACAAAGACAATGCATGCTTATTACATAAAATAAGAATATAGAACAAGTGCAATAACAGAAAAGATCCCTGTAGCCCATGGAGTGGTTGAAAATGGATAATTGCTAATGGGTATCGGTGTCTTTTTGGGGCAATGAAAATGTTCTAAAGTTGATCATGATGATGGTTGCATAGCACTTTGAATAAACTAGAAACTAGTGAATTCGGCCAGGCACGGTGGCTCACGCCTGTAATCCCAGCACTTTGGGAGGCTGAGGTGGGTGGATCACGAGGTCAGGAGATCCAGACCTTCCTGGCTAACACGGTGAAACCCTGTCTCTATTAAAAATACAAAAAATTAGCCGGGCGTGGTGGCGGGCGCCTGTAGTCCTAGTTACTCGGGAGGCTGAGGCAGGAGAATGGCGTGAACCCGGGAGGCGGAGCTTGCAGTGAGCCGAGATAGCGCCACTGAGCTCCAGCCTGGGCAACACAGCAAGACTCCGTCTTAAAAAAAAAAAAAAAAATTAGCCAGGTGTGATGGCAGGCGCCTGTAATCCCAGCTACTCGAGAAGTTGAGGCAGGAGAGTCGCTTGAACCCAGGAGACAGAGGTTGCAGTGAACTGAGATCGCACCATTGGGCAACAAAAGCAAAACTGTCTCAAAGAAAAAAAACAGAATCTACTGAATTATACACTTTAAAGGGGGGAATTTTAGAGTATATGAATTATATCTCAGTAAAAGTATTACAGAAAAGCAGTCATCTGCGTTAACTAGTTAACCACCTGGAAAAATAAAGTAACTTCCATCTCTCACACATTAAAACAAATAACATTGGCAACATGCATAACCTAAAAATAGACTACCAGAGTACTTATCAAATTACAAATTGATGTTATTGTAATTTTGGTCTATAGGCATGACAGCCAAAACACAAATTATGAAGTAAATAGTTAGTAAATTATAGAAAATATAAAGTATGTTTCAGTAAACTTCCCTCCCTCACTCAAATTTAAGTAGCAAATAAACTAAGGGAAAATATTTCAGATACAACAAATAGATAATCAATAAATTTAAAACAAATCAACCTATAGATGAATACAAAAATGTATAGAAATAGGTAAAGAATATAGACTCTTAAAAGGAAAAATTGAAAATGACCAATAAATATTTGAATGCATATCTAAGCTTATGAGGAATAAAAGACATGGAACTATTAAAAAATTAAAATGTTATCATTGGTTTAAGGACTGGGAAAGGGTCAAAACAATTGTAAATTTTAAGAAGATATTAATTCACAGTACTTTTGGTGGGGGGAATCCACTTACAACCTTTCTGAGAGTAACTTTACATAAATATTTAAGAGAAGCATCTCTTTTAATTCAGGAATCCATTTCGAGAAATGTAGTCCACGAAAATCATTGAAACAGTGAAAAATGTATAAAACATTCTGTACAGGCCGGGCGCGGTGGCTCACGCCTGTAATCCCAGCACTTTGGGAGGCCGAGGCGGGCGGATCACAAGGTCAGGAGATCGAGACCACGGTGAAACCTCGTCTCTACTAAAAATACAAAAAATTAGCCGGGCGCGGTTGTGGGCGCCTGTAGTCCCAGCTACTTGGGAGGCTGAGGCAGGAGAATGGCGGGAACCCGGGAGGCGGAGCTTGCAGTGAGCTGAGATCCGGCCACTGCACTCCAGCCTGGGCGACAGAGCGAGACTCCGTCTCAAAAAAAAAAAAAAAAAAAAAAAAACATTCTGTACAGCAGTGTTACCCAACCTTTTTGGCACTAGGGACCAGTTTCGTGGAAGACAGTTTTTTCCACAGATGGGAAGTGGGGGATGGTTTTGGGATGATTCAAGCACATTAAATTTATTGTGCACTTTTTTCTTTTATTATTATTATATTGTAAAATATAATGAAATAATTATACAACTCACCGTAATGTAGAATCAGTCTGAGCCCTGAGCTCATTTTCGTGCAGCTAGACTGTCCCATTCGGGGGTGATGGGAAACAGTGAGAGATCAGCAGAAATTAGATTCCTGTAAAGAGTGTGCAACCTACATCCCTCACATTGCAGTTCACAATAGGGTTTGTGCTCCTATGAGAATCTAATGCCATTACTGATCTGACAGGAGGTGGAGCTCAGGCAGTAATGCAAGCAATGGGAAGTGACTGTAAATACAGATGAAGTTTTACTCATTCACCCACCATTCACTTCCTACTGTGTGGCCCAGTTCCTGACAAGCCATGGACCGCTACCTGTCCGTGGCCCACAGGTTGGGAACCTTGGTCTATAGAAATATTTATATCAGGTAAAGCAGCAAAATATCTAAAGAAAAAACAAAAACATACAGGTAAATTAAATTTGATAATCCGTAAAATAAGTAACCATGATAATGTAGAATTACCTTGCTCAATATGGAAGAATATTCATAAGCTATTAAGAAATGAAAAATACCAGTTACATGAGAATATGCAAGGGGTGATTATAATTTTTGGGAAAAAAGATACACAAGGATAAACATTGAAATTTTAAGTATTTAAAAAGTTATATTCTGAAACTAATCGTGAGCTAATTTTAGCAAATAGATAAACATTTTTCAACTCAATTTTCTCACCTTTCAATGGGATAATTACTACCACCATCTGGATTTTTTTTTTTTTTTTTTTTTTGAGACGGAGTCTCACTCCGTCTCCCAGGCTGGAGTACAGTGGCACGATCTCGGCTCACTGCAACCTCCGCCTCCTGGGTTCACGCCATTCTCCTGCCTCAGCCTCCCAAGTAGCTGGGACTACAGACGCCCGCCACCACGCCCAGCTAATTTTTTGTATTTTTAGTAGAGACAGGGTTTCACCACGTTGGCCAGGATGGTCTTAGTCTCCTGACCTTGTGATCCGCCTGCCTTGCCCTCCCAAAGTGCTGGGATTACAGGCGTGAGCCACTGCACCCAGCCACCACCTGGATTTTTTAACAGAATAGTGACTAAGCCCTGAGACACTGAAACACAACCATCTCAGGTCAAAGCCTTATCTTAACATTTTAATAGCTGGGAGACCATGGGCAAGCTTCTAGAAATTTGTGTGTGTTTCATTTATTCTCCTTGGCATACTCCAGTAGAACAATAATACCATATACAGATTTTTGTTGTTGTTGTTTGTTTTGGGCTTTTCGCTTTTGCTTGAATTAATTAATTCCTATGAATCATGTGTCAATGGGTCTGGTACTCAGGAAGCTCATATCTTCTCCAGGCTGCTGGACCAACCATGATTCTGTCACAAAAGTAGAAGGAGATGGCTGTTGGGTGGGATCCCACCAGTGATTGTCACACTGGGCACAATATCCTTCAGAGTTGAGGGAAAAAGAAAGACATCTAGATTTGCAGGGGGGTCAGTAATTATGCCAATCATCTAAGCTGCCTCAGAGAACTCTTAGAGGAGGAAATCCAGCCAAGTGATATTTATGAATCAGAACTAAGCTTTCATATAAGAGGACATGAAGTGGACACCAGAAAGTGATGCTTCTCTCAAAGATTTCAAGCACTTTCCCCTCTCCAGGCCTTTGCTCTTGGAATTCTGTCTTCCCTTAAGACTTTGCCCTCAGTATTCATTCTCGTTTTTCAAATTTCAGCTCAATTATTAGTTTATTTTACAGGTCTTCCTTACATCTAAATTTAAATCATGGTTACTCATCACTGGCCCTTGTCACTCATCACAGTGTGTAATTTTATGTTTGTTTATATTTGGATTATACTGTCCATTGGCCAAACAAAATGTCCATTAGAGCTCCCAGCCTCTGATTATTTGTCTATCCCAGAGCAGGAAAACTATGGTCCAGGGGCCAAATCTAGCCTGCTATCTGCTTTTCACAGTGAATGAGCTAAGAGTAAGAATGGCTTGTGCATTTTAAAAATATTTTTTAAAAAGATGAATAACATTTTGTGACTGGAGAATAATGAGATTTAATAATCTGAGGTCGCATCTCAAGGAACTAGAGAAGCAAGGACAAACCAAACCCAAACCCAGCAGAAGAAAGGAAATAACCAAGATCAGAGCAGAACTAAATGAAACTGCAACAAAAAAATACAAAAGAGAAATGAAACAAAAAGCTGGTTCTTTGAAAGGATAAATAAAGTTGATAGATCATTAGCAAGATTACCAAGTAAAGAAGAGAGAAAAATCCAAAGAAGCTCAATTAGAAATGAAGCAGGAGATATTACAACTGACACCACAGAAAAACAAAAGATTGTTCAAGACTACTGTACCAACAACAACAACAAAAAACTCCAAGACCAGACAGATTCACAGCTAAATTCTACCAGACATTCAAAGAAGAATTGGTACCAATCCTATTGACACAATTCCACAAGATAGAGAAAGAAGGACTCCTCTCTACGAAGCCTGCATCACCCTAATACCAAAACCAGGAAAGAACATAACCAAAAAAGAAAACTACAGACCAACATCCCAGATGAACATAGATGCAAAAATCTTTTAACACAATATTAGCTAACCGAATCCAGCAACCTATCAAAAAGATAATCCACCATGATCAAATGGGTTTCATACCAGGGATGTAGGGATGGTTTAACATATGCAAGTCAACAAATGTGATACACCACATAAACAGAATTAAAAACAAAAATCACATGATCATCTCAATAGACACAGAAAAAGCATTCAACAAAATCTACCATTCCTTTATGACTAAACTCTCAGCAAAACTGGCATACAAGGGACATACCTCAATGTAATAAAAGCCATCTATGACAAACCCAGAGCCAACATAATACTGAATGGGGAAAAGTTGAAAGCATTCCCTCTGAGAACTGGAACAAGACAAGGATGCCACCTCCCAACACTTTTTTTTTTTTTTTTTAACATAATACTGAGTGTCCTAGCCAGAGCAATCAGACAAGAGAAAGAAATAAAAGGCATCCAAATCGGTAAAGAGGAAGTCAAACTGTTGCTGTTTGCTGATAATAAGATTGTTTACCTAGAAAACCCTAAAGACTCCTCCAGAAAGCTCCTAGAACTGATAAGAGAATTCGGCAAAGTTTCCGGACACAAAATTAATGTACACAAATCAGTAGCTCTTCTATACACCAACAGCGACTAAGTTGAGAATCAAATCAAGAATTCAACACCTTTTACAATATCTGCAAAAATAAAATAAGATAAAATACTTAGGAATATATCTAACCAAGCAGGTGAAAGACCTCTACAAGGAAACTTCAACATGCTGCTAAAAGAAATTATAGATGACACAAACAAATGGAAACAAATCCCATGCTCATGGATGGGTAGAATCAATATTGTAAAGATGATCATACTGCCAAAAGCAACCTACAAATTCAAAGCAATTCCCATCAAAATACCACTTTCATTCTTCACATAACTAGAAAAAACAATCCTAAAATTCATATGGAACCAAAAAAGAGCCTGCATAGCCAAAGCAAGACTAAGCAATGGAGGCATCCCATTACCTGATTTCAATCTATAAGGCCATAGTCACCCGGCATCCCATTACCTGATTTCAATCTATAAGGCCATAGTCACCCAAACAGCATAGTACTGGTATAAAAATAGGCACATAGATCAGTGGAACACAGTAGACAACTCAGAAATAAACCCAAATACAGTCAACTGATCTTCAACAAAGCAAACAAAAACATAAAGTGGGTAAAGGACACCCTATTCAACAAATGGCACTGGGATAATTGACTAGTTACATGTAGGAGAATGAAACTGGATCCTCATCTTTTACCTTATACAAAAATCAACTGAAGATGGATCAAGGACTTAAATCTAAGACCTGAAACTAAAAATTCTACAAGATAACATTGGAAAAAAACCCTTCTAGACATTGGCTTAGGCAAGGATTTTGTGACCAAGAACCCAAAAGTAAACGCAATAAAAACAAAGGGCCTGGGACTTCATTAAACTAAAGAGCTTTTGCATGGCTAAAGGAACAGTCAGCAGAGTAAACAGACATCCCACAGAGCGGAGGAAAATTTTCACAATCTATAGATCTGACAAAGGACTAATATCCAGAATCTACAAAGAATTCAAACAAATTAGCAAGAAAAAACTAACAATCCCATCAAAAAGTGGGCTAAGGGCATGAATAGACAATTCTCAAAAGAAAATATACAAACGGCCAACAAACATAAGAAAAAATGTTCAACATCAGGGAAATGCAAATCAAAATCACAGTATGATACCATCTTACTCCTGCAAGAATGTCTATAATGAAAAAAAAAATAGCTGTTATTGAGGATGCGGTGAACAAGGAACACTTCTACACTGCTGGTAGGAATGTAAACTAGTAAAATCACTAAGGAAAATAGTGTGGAGATTCCTTAAAGAACTAAAAGTAGAACTACTATTTGATCCAGGTATCCCACTACTGGGTATCTAGAGGAAAATAAGTCATTACACGAAAAAGATACTTGTACACAGATATTTACAGCAGCAGAATTCACAATTGCAAAAATGTTTAACAACTCAAATGCCCATGAATCAATGAGTGGATAAAGAAACTGTGGTAGATATAGACAATGGAATACTACTCAGCCATAAAAAGGAATGAATTAATGGCATTTGCCTGGATTTATTTATTTTTTCTTTCTTTCTTTTCTTTCTTTTTTTTTTTTTTTTGAGACAAAGTTTCACTCTTGTCGCCCAGGCTGTAGTGCAGTGGCACTATTTTGGCTTGCTGCAACCTCCACCTCCCGGGTTCAGGCAATTCTCCTGACTCAGCCTCCCAGATGGCTAGGATTATAGACACCCACCAGCATGCCCGGCTAATTTTTGTACTTTTAGTAGAGATGGGGTTTCATCATGTTGGCCAGGCTGGTCTTGAATTCTTGACTTCAGGTGATCCAGCCACCTCAGCCTCCCAAAGTGCTGTGATTACAGGTGTGAACCACCGTGCCCAGCCTGGAGACTATTATTCTAAGTGAAGCAACTCAGGAATGGAAAATCAAACATCGTGTGTTCTCACTCATAAGTGGGAGCTAAGGTGTGAGGATGCAAAGGCATAAGAATGACACAATGGACTTTGGGGACTCAGGGGAAAAGGGTGGGAAGGGGGTGAGGGATAAAAGACTAAAAATTGGGTGCCATGTATACTGCTTAGGTGATGGGTGCACCAAAATCTCACAAATCACCACTGAAGAATTATTCATGTAACCAAACACTACCTGTTCCCCAAAAACCTATGGAAATAAAAAATTTTAAAAAATCAAAAGATCCCCAAAATATTCAGAATAGTACTTGTGGGAGCCATTGAGCAAGTAACATGGGAAGAGAGGAGGCTGCTCCCACCAGTGGTTTTGGGGGTGGAGCAGATGCTGATGATAATGAAGTCCCAGATGGGAAATGGGAGTGGGTGCCGAGGAAAGCTCAAAGATCCTGCAGATGAAGACTCAGACCCACGATACTGGATGTGGCATCTATGTCACCATGGGAGTCAACCAGGGTAGAGGCCTCAGCTGAGGCAGGGGAAAAGCTGGGATCCAGGTGCTCTAGTCTTCTCTTGATAAGCAAGAGAGACCAGGAGGTGAGAGATGGCAGAGGATGAGACAGGTGATACCAGTGACCAGAAAGAGCCCCTAAAAGGTAACACTTCATTTTCTTTCTGTTAGTTTTAATGTCAAATTTTGCTTTAATATTTTTAGGTAATTCTTTTTTTAAAAAATATTTATATCCAAAGGTTCTTACCACACCAACTTCAGGCTCGATCTTTTCTCCCTAACCTCAGAATCAGTTAGTTGTCTCCTTTAAAACCTTTCTCTCTCTCACACACACACACACACACACACGAGAGAGAGAGGGAATATATAGTACTGTTTTTGGTGTATGAGTGTGTGCTTCAGAATAAATGGTTTCATACCCTACAAAAAAAGAATGAGATTCAAATTTTATAATCCATCAAGTTTTATTGGAACACAGCCACGCTGGATTGCTTCTGTATTGTTTATGGCCGCCTTTGCACTGCCATAAGTCTCCATGGTCACAATATCCACTCACGACCACTTGTTGTCTTTCAACAGCGGCATATAAAATCTCTAACATAGTTCATCTCACACCTAATGAAACAGACACACACAGGCATAAATTTAGAAACCATCCTATGAACATAAACAGGTCCACGCAGGGTCCCAGACACCGAATCGGACTGACAAACTCCCTCAAAGCAAGACACACCCATCTGTTCAACTGCCAGACACTGTTCCAGGCGCTCGTACCCAGGTAAACTGGTAGTGTCGCGCAGGTCATTTCCAGGGACCTTACCCTGAATTCCCCTGCTCGCTCAGATCTAAGTCCCCAGACACCCCAGTCCCATCTTCGGCTGTTCTAGACTCCAGAATGCGTTCCTTAGCGAATCCTGAGAACCTTTTAATTCGCTCTCAGTCAACACCAAAGACCCTCAAGCAAAGGCTGGACCTCCCAGCCATCTTCGGAAAAAGCGCCTTTGACTGGTGAAGCCGAGTTGCATGCTGGGAGCATCCCCCCTGTCCCGGTTTCAACTTCCGGAGACTATCCCGCTGTGGACTACAATTCCCAGAAGTCTCCGGGGCACATGTCTTTTAGGGGCGGGGCGAGTTTGCGGGCCAGAAACACTCCCGGTGGCTCCTCTCGCAGCCTGCGAGCGTTTCCAGGCTCTTGTTTCCCATCAGCCTCTGGGTCCAAACTAACCACGGGTCTCCGGGTCCTTTTCCGGTGTCCTTAAGGTTCTTGGACTCTGCATGGTGAGTTGGTCGTGTCCGTAAAAGTATTCAGCCCGGGTGAAGCTGGGAGGGCTCGGCTGGCTTTACCGGGGCCCGATTGGAATCGGCAGTGAGGGTGAGGGTGAGGGTGAGGGTGAGGGTGAGGGTGAGGGTGGGGGTAGTGGCATCGGGGGCGCTGGAGATGGGGAGGGCTGGGTCACGGACAGGGCGTGTCGTGTCCGGCACTCAAGCCTGTGTGCACGCGAGCAGCCGAGGGATAGTGTCTCAGACGGCGTGGCAGGGCCGGGGCGTGTCTCCGCGGAGGTGGGTGCAGTTGTGAATGTGTGACGGGGTGATGCGGTACGTGGTTGTATTTTTAAGTGTGATTTGCTTTGACCAAATGCTCTAGGTTCCCTTTAGCCTGTTTTTGGGCCTTCCACGGTTAAATGACTGCAAGAAAGAAGTCTATGCTAAGCCCTGTAATGAACGTTTCAAGCAAGAAGGATGAGAATTTTAGATCTGGAAGTGTCCTCGCGACAGGATCTTGTCAAGACCTGATGGGGAAGTTCTAGAGGTAGGATTCCTACAAGAGGCGCCTCTAGGAGCTCTTTGGTGGTGAGCTAGCTACATGTTTCAGAGCCACTGAAACCAGACCTCTGTCCCCAAGAATTGCCCTCAACACAGAGACAGACTCCAGCCTGCCTTTTCGTTCCATTTGGTTTTGTGTGGATGAAGGAAGAAGTGGCCCTAGAGGGTGTTTTGCTCTTGTTTTTTCTTTTTTAATTAAGTCTGTGACGCTCTAGAAATGCTGATGTCTCATGTTACTGTTTTTCCCCCAGTGCTGCTAGGTTGCCAGATTTCTAAGAAGGAGCTCGAAGAGGAGAAAAGGAGTTTGCGCATATTTAGAAATCAAGGTTCAGGTGAGGTTTTTTATACATACTTTTTTTATACATATACCTACAACTACCTTTGATTCTAGGTCATGAGAACATTTTCTTTCCTTGGCTTGAAAGATCTTGACTGGGTCTTCCCAGTCACATGACCTGCCATGCTGGTACATATTTCCGCCCGGTGGCCCCCTATTGTTCTTCTCCTCAATTCCTACCCACCTGTTCACATGGCAAATTGTTCAGATCCTTCAGTGCACTGAAGAGTTATAGAAAGGCACCTCTTGTAGATTGCTATTAGAGCATTATTTTAAACTATGATTATTTGAAGAGATTAGTATTTAGGTGGTGCTATATACAAACTTTTTTTTTAAGTTTTCTGTAGTCATAATTAAAAAAATTTTTTTTTACTTTTTTTAGAGACAAGGTCTCACTCTGTTGCCCAGGATGAGTGCAGTAGTAAAGTCATAGCTCACTGCAACCTTGGAGTCCTGGGCTCCAGTGTTCCTCTGGCCTTGGCCTCCCAGTGTGCTGGGATTGCAGGTGTGAGCCACGACGCCTGGCCCATAATCATGATTCTTAAAGCAAGGCAAAGTATGAGGGATTTTAAGTAAGGGAACGTTTCTGGCAGTATATGACAATGTTGTCTGCTTTGTGAGGCTTTTAGGGGTGGAAATATGATTGAGCTTTGAGCATAGGGATTTGTGATTTGCACCAACAAGAGTGGGGACTTTCAGATAATCTTTAGATAGAAGTCTGTAACATTGTCGGCCGGGCGCGGTGGCTCAAGCCTGTAATCCCAGCACTTTGGGAGGCCGAGACGGGTGGATCACGAGGTCAGGAGATCGAGACCATCCTGGCTAACACAGTGAAACCTCGTCTCTACTAAAAATACAAAAACTTAGCCAGGCGAGGTGGCAGGCGCCTGTAGTCCCAGCTACTCGGGAGGCTGAGGCAGGAGAATGGCATGAACCCGGGAGGCAGAGCTTGCAGTGAGCTGAGATCCGGCCACTGCACTCCAGCCTGGGTGACAGAGCAAGACTCCGTCTCAAAAAAAAAAAAAAAAAAAAAAAAAAAGAAGTCTGTAACATTGTCAAGCATGGCTTGTTTCAAGTCCAGCTTTGTGTGGCATGTAAGAAGCCGAACTATGTTGTAGTTAAAATTAAGGCTCTGGGGTCGGGCATGGTGGCTCACGCCTGTAATCCCAGCGCTTTGGGAGGCCAAGGCAGGTAGATCACAAGGTCAGGAGATTGAGACCATCCTGGCTAACATGGTGAAACCCCTTCTCTACTAAAAATACAAAAAATTAGCCAGGTGTGGTGGCGGGTGCCAGTAGTCCCAGCTACTCGGGAGGCTGAGGCAGGAGAATGGCGTGAACCTGGGAGGTGGAGGTTGCAGTGAGCCAAGATTGCACCACTGTACTCCAGCCTGGGTGACAGAGAGAGACTCTGTCTCAAAAAAAAAAAAAAAAAAAAAAAAAAATTAAGGCTCTGGATCCAAAGTATCTGAATCCAGATCCTGGCTCTGCCTGTTGGTAGCTGTGTGAACTTAGATAATTGATTCAGGCCCTCTGTGCCACATCTATAAAATAGGGACAGAATAGTACCTACCTAATGGAGTTGTGATGATGTAAGATGAGTTATTATGTGTAAAGCTTCTTAGAGCAGTGTCATCCCCATGATATGGGCTTACTGAATATCGAGTTGCTATTATTGGGCTCTTCTAGATTATTTCCTGTCAACTTTTTATAGATTAGAGTAAGAGAAATATGAAGTTGATTGTGACGGGTGCTTGCAAATTAACAAAAAAGTGGGGGCTGAGTGCGGTGGCTCACACCAGTAATCCCAGCACTTTGGGAGGCCAAGGTGGGTGGATCACAAGGTCAGGAGTTCGAGACCAGCCTGGCCAGCATGGTGAAACTCCGTCTCTACTAAAAATACAAAAAATTAGCCGGGATGGTGGCGGGTGGCTGTAGTCCCAGGTACTTGGGAGACTGAAGCAGGAGAATTGCTTGAACCCAGCAGTTGGAGGTTGCAGTGAGCTGAGATGGTGCCACTGCACTCCAGGCTGGGTGACAGAGCGAGACTCCGTCTCAAAAAAAAAAAAAAAAAAAAAGAAAGAAAAAAAAGTGACCAGATGCTCAAATGATCTAGGACAGGAAAACTTTAAAAAAAAAAAAAAAAAAAAAAAAAAGCGGCCTTTTGCTGAAGCTGGAGTACAGTGGCATGATCATGGCTCACTGCAGCCTTGGCCTCCCAGGCTCAAGCGATCCTCCCACCTCAGCCTCCCTAGTACCTGAGACTACAGGTATGTGCCATGAAGCCTGGCCAGTTTTTGGATTTTTTATAGAGAGGGGATTTTACTATGTTGCCCAGACTGGTCTCGAACTCCTGGACTCAAGCAATCTACCTGACTCAGGCTCCTCAAGTGCTGGGATTACAGGTGTGAGCTACAGTGCCCAGCCTTAGGACAGGAAGTCTTAACCTGAGGTCTTCTTGTTCCATTGACAAGCTTCTAGGTGACCAAAACCCCTTGAAATCGAGACCAAATTTTTGTAAATATATGTAAATGTGTTTTTTTAAGTGGGCAAAGTGTCTATAATTTCATGAGATTATCAAAAGTGACCATGACCCAAAAAGATCTAGCTCCATTGTTCTGGAAAAAAGACTGTAATTGCTGGGAAGGAGCTTGAAAAAAATGAGTCCAGCTGAGTGCAGTGGCCCACGCCTGTAATCCCAACACTTTGGGAGGTGGAGGCGGGTGGATCACTTGACATCAGGAGTTAGACCAGCCTGACCAATATGGTGAAACCCCAGCTCTACTAAAATTACAAAAATTAGCCGGGCGTGGTGGTGTGGGCCTGTAGTCCCAGCTACTCAGGAGGCTGAGGCAGGAGAATCAGTTGAACCCAGGAGACAGAGGTTGCTGTGAGCCAAGATTGCGCCACTGTACTCCGGCCTAAGTGACAGAGTGAGACTCCATCTCAAAAAAAGAAAAAGAAATTAGTGTCCAGTAGAATGGAAATAGTCAAGTAAATTGTAGTATATCTAGTGATGGAATGATATGCACCTAATAAAAATTAAGTTTATAAAGAATCAAAGGAAGGAAAAATATAAATGATGCAATTTTAAGCAATCATTATAGTTATAAACAAAAGTGCTCAAGAATATTGTGTTACCTGTCAATCCCATCTAATAAGACAGGGTTTTGGAAGACATATTTCAAGAATTACATCTAAAATGTTACTTTAATTCGTCATTCAGTGAAGAAGTGGAGAGGTGCAGCCATACTTATTGAGCATCTACTATGTACCAAATACTGTTTTGTTTATGCACATTTATTTTCTTCCTCAGACTTTGAAGGTGGTCTATCTAATTTGTGTTGATTTACAGGAGAATCTTGACAGTGAACGTGTCTCATTACATTGAATAACAGCTACAGGATGTTCAAGAGCTGGTAGGTGTGAATTGTTTCAGGCCCACTGATTTTCAGTGTTGGCGCCATTTGTTCAGTTTTCTTCATGACTGAAATATATCCCTCCTGTCACTCAGTCTTTTACATTTGGAAATGTCTTTATAGTTCCAATTATGGAATTAATGCAGGCTTGGTCCAAAAAAACCTCAGCAATCTAGGAGACATATCGAGAAGGAAGCTAAAAATCACATCCTCTAGAGTTAATCATTTTTAATGTTTTTTTTGTTTTGTTTTTTGTTTTCTTTTTTGAGATAGTGTCTCACTCTGTCACCCAGGTTGGAGTGCAGTGGTGCAGTGTCAGCTCACTGCAACCTCCACCTCCCAGGCTCAAGCGATCCTCCCACCTCAGAGGGAAGGTAGCTGGGACCACAGGTGTGTGCCACCATGCCTGGCTAATTTTTCCTGTTTTTGGTAGAGCTGGGGTTTCACCATATTTCCCAGACTGGTCTTGAACTCCTGAGCTCAAGCAGTCTGCCTCCTTTGGCCTCCCAAAGTGCTGGAATTACATGCGTGAGCCACCACACCCGGCACTTTGGAATATTTTTGTTTAAATCCTTTTTCTTTTAGCCTATGGGTCTGTTTTGTTTTTTGTTTGTTTGTTTGTTTTTTTCCTGCAGAATAAAATTATAGTAATTGGTGATGTAAATGAATTGAAGACTCTTTAGTTCTTAGTTTGAAAAAGAAACAACCCAGATCTAGGTTGTACATTAATTTTGAATATTTAGGAATAAGAGGGAAGTGCTAGTGATTCCCTTATTTGAAAACCTTCAAATATGCACAACTTCTGGGATTATAGAAATGTCATTTAAAAATGAATTACCAGGCAAAAAGGAGTTTTAGAATTATATTATTTTAAAGGTTACCTCGCCAGACAATAGCAATAATCTCCAATATAGAGCCATCTTACAAAAAATACATTTTACAGATAATATTTCCAAAGACAGGTGTAAATACCAGAAGGTAGAACGAGAAGGTTATGGTTGTAAATGTTTAAACCACCAATTTGTACAGAAGAGTAAGACTGAGCCTCTGGTTAAGTTCTCAGCTTGATACCTAATCGGGTTGTATTTTCTGATGCAGCTTAATGATGCTGAATCTCTATGTATCTTCTGGGAGGAAGTGGTATATTCCTCTGCATGTTTCTGAGAACCTGTTTTTCTCACATTGTTATTTAGGAAGAGTACAGGCTCAAGGCTGACCTGTGAAATTTGAGTTCATGTTATAAGAAAGCAGGTCTGAGAAGGACACGTTTTACTGTGGGCAAAAGAGAGTAGCATTAAGTTTCTTTGTTATAACAGGATAAGGGACAGTAACATTCTTCATTTTCTTTTCTTTTTTTTTTTTTTTTTTTGTGATGGGGTCTCACTTGTCGCCCAGGCTGGAGTGCAGTGGCGCGATCTCGGCTCACGGCAAGCTCCGTCTCCCGGGTTCACACTATTCTCCTGCCTCAGCCTCCCGAGTAGCTGGGACTACAGGCGTCCACCACCATGCCCAGCTAATTTTTTGTATTTTTAGTAGAGATGGGGTTTCACTGTGTTAGCCAGGATGGTGTCGATCTCCTGACCTCGTGATCCACCCGCCTTGGCCTCCCAAAGTGCTGTGATTACAGGCGTGAGCCACCGTGCCTAGCCATTTTCAATAATAATGATGACAATGTGGGCAAGCCTGCTGGCTTACACCTGTAATCCCAGCACTTTGGGAGGTCAAGACAGGAGGATTCCTTAAGCTCAGGTGTTCAAGACCAGCCTGGACAACACAGTGAGACCCTGTCTCTACAAACAATTTTAAAAAATAATAATTAGCAGGGCATGGTGGCATGCACCTGTGGTTCCAGTTACTGGGGAGGGAGGCTGAGGTGGGAGGATCATCTGAGTCCAGGAGGTTGGGGCTGCATTGAGCTGTGTTTCTGCCACATCATTCCAGCCTAGGCAACAGAGCAAGACCCTGTCTCTGAAGAAAAAAAAAAAGACAACTTATAAACAATTATCATATACCATTCAGTATTTTGTATGGATTTCTTACTCTTCTATAGTGAACACTTTTCTCACCCCTCTTATTGATGGGGAAAAGGAAGTGTTGAGAAATTGGTAACTATCAAGCTCAAATTCACATCCTAAAGGTCTGACACCAGATCTTTTATCTCAATTTCAAGAGAAAATACCTCCCACATTATGTTAGTCACAAACCTGCCTGCCTAAGGAATTGATCATATGTGTCTTTCTTCATCAATGAATATGAACCAACACCATCATAACCAATGAGGGTATGGTGGGTCGCAATTTATTAAACCTTTTGTTTACTATTACCTACTTTCTCATTTTTAGTGATCAGAAGTTATTTTTGGTTGAATATCCTTGTGTATTCCTCTTGTGTGCTTCTTTGTTCTTTAGCAATTTCTTAAGGATACATTTCTAGAAGTGAAGTTTTGGGTGAAGAATTTGCCCCCAATGCCTGACCCTGTAATACTTGTACTTAGGGGGTAATACAGTGTTTGGAAGACATAGGTGTTACCTTGGAGACCAAATATGCCTTGGGGTAAGTGTAAGGCAGTCAGCAGCCAGCAACAAAGGCCAGTAGGCAATCCAGGGGACCTGCTTTAGGAACTCATAGGAAGGTAGTTATAAGCAATACTGTTGAATCATGATCAAGCATTTGGAGGCAAATGGAATTTATTCTATAAAGTTTATACTACTACTGTTAGTTGCAAAGTGAGCCTAATACGATCAGGTGATTCAGCAGTTATCTGAAGGATACCATGTTTAAGACAGGTTCAGATACAAAATAAATCTATCAGTCAAGATAAGAAAAGCAGAATCAAAACCTCATTAATGGAAGGGGAACCAAAAAAAAAAAAATAGGCTGGCCACGGTGGCTCATGCCTGTAATCCAAGCACTTTGGGAGGCCGAGGCGGGTGGATCACGAGGTCAGGAGATCGACACCATCCTGGCTAACAGGGCGAAACCCCGTCTCTACTAAAAAATACAAAAAATTAGCTGGGCATGGTGGCGGGCACCTGTAGTCCCAGCTACTCGGGAGGCTGAGGCAGGAGAATGGCGTGAACCCAGGAGGGAAGTTGGCAGTGAGCCGAGATCGTGCCACTGCACTCCAGCCCAGGCGACAGAGTGAGACTCCGTCTCAAAAAAAAATAATAATAAAATAAAACCCCCAAAAAACAGAAATTAAAAGATGAAATTCCCCAACTTATGCTATGGATATATTAGTATTATTATACTAATATTATTCTATTAATATATCCATGGCATAACTTGGGGAATTTCATCCATTTTTTTTTTTTCTAGGCAAGACATAGGCATATGTAGAAATTATACAGTTTGTGTAATGCATGGCCATGGTTACAATGATTATGTGGATTACCTAAACAAAAAACATGATCATAATGAAAAGATAAATGTTATTAATATATACAGATATGTAATTTTATTTTTTATTTTTTGTTTTTTTCTTGAGATGTATAACTTTCTAAACACTTTTTATCTGTTGATGTGATTGTCAGTCTTTCTGTATTGATATGTATGTATTTTATAAATGTAATCATACCATAAATCTCATAACCTCCTTTTTCTATTGAGTATATCTTATTTCCCTAAGTTAGCATGTACTCATTGCATGATGTTCCGTGTCATGAATATTACTGATATATGCATTGGAAAGTCAGCTTTTTGGGTTCCCGATGAATTCTTTATACATCCTGTCCAGCTCCCCTGTCTTGATCAACTTCCTTCAGTCCTGAACCCATGAAGGACATTCTAGCTTGGACCATGACAGGTATTCCTGAGAGGTAGGAATGGAAAGAGGATGATCTGATCTCCTGGGCAGGACTGAATCGTCAGATCCCAGGTCCAGATTCACATCCTCAGAACCAGACACTGCCAGAAACCTCCCTGCTGAAGAACTTTGGGGTTTAGGTGGAAGTTTAGATTCCATAAATGGCACGTGGGGTGTGTAGCAGAAGCAGGCATGGAGAAGATAAGATCTTCTATTAGCGTAAGTCAGGATGGGATCACTGAGGCACACCTGGTTTAACACTTCGTTTTCCCTCCCCAGTTCTGGCTTTTCTGGATTCTGTGCTTCACCAATAGAGGAATCCCATGGAGTATTAATCAGTTCTTGCAATTCCAGAACCATGACTGATGTAAGTTGGTATTTTTCTCTCCATGAAATACTGTGATTTTCAGGGCGTGTGAATCTTTTTTTTTTTTTAATTTTCCTAAAGCCTTCTGTCTGACAGAACTCCATCCCTGAACCCGCTTCTCAGTTCTTCCTATTCCAGTGGAGGATGGTGCCAAATAGCTTAGTGTCCTCCCCTTGTACCCCTCCCCTTTTTAATCAATGTCATATTCATTGAAGATGTTACTTAACATCTCCTGTGTTCCCAGTCTTCTAGTAAGAGCAATGATAGAGCAATGGAGTCTTCTGAGGGAAATACTTAAGCTTCTGTTAAGGATAATTCAAAGAAATACAGTTAAGAACACACTTTTACTTGTATGCAAAGAAAACCAATAGTGCATTGATTTCCTCCATCAAAGGCACCAACGGGAGTCATATAAAGGAGGAAAGGGAAGACAGTGAAAGACTGCAGGGATTTTGAACACAGCACTATTTTTTAATTTAGGTGGTGATTTTAAAAGGTGGCTACCAAAGACACTCTGTTGTTAGACAGTTGGATGGTCACCCGGAAGAGTGATGTTAGTTGTTTATACATTCTCTGGGAGCACTTTCATGTTTAACCATCTTGACTGTCTTGGGTGATGCCTTTTGGTATCACCTCTGATTGGCCACATCGGCACCATTTCCCTTACCCGAGTTTCTCATTCCCATGTCAGGTCTGCGTGTGATTAGTTAGTGATGAGGGTCCCATCGGACCATATGCAAAACCTTGGAACTTCTCCATAGACCCAAGTTTTCCATAGAGATAAGATGGACTTTGGGGTTTCTTGGTCTCAACCTCGGTTTATGTGAAGTTACATGTGTTGGGAGGTGCTTCAGATTAGAAAGAGGGGAGTTAGTGGTTCTTTCCAGGAGTTTCCTAAGAGATGAAGACCAGTGGTCTCTGGAGTCACCAAAGGACTCCATCACCAGTGGATTTTGAACCAGTTGACTTTGAAGTCATTTTGTCATCAACCAGGATGTGTAGGTCATGAGTGATATTTGTGTCATGTGCAACATCCTATATCAGTGTCCTCATGTGTCCTGTATCAGCATCCTCTAACTCAGGAACAAGTAACGTACTAAGCGAGGGGTAGTTGATAGTAACAGATAAGATGATGCCTAAGGTCTAGATGATAATATATTTCCACAATCAAGAAAATCTACAGAAGTTTTGTTCAGCCTATATGTACAGATATAATTGAGTGATTAAGCTCATATATTGAGAGGATAAAATGAATTGCAGCAAATAAAAAAATTGTTTATTCATCATTAGAAAAAATGCTTATGATGTAATCCAACAGTGATGTATTCGAGTCTTGTTGATAGTCCCTAATTTAATGGGAATCGGTTTTATAAAATAAAGATTTTGTAGTACATTTGGGAAAAAGTTTTCATGTTTTCCTATTTCTTTGTTTTTGAGACAGAGTCTTGCTGTCACCCAGGCTGGAGTGCAGTGGTGCAATCTCGGCTCACTGCAACTTCCACCTCCCAGGTTCAAGCGATTCTTCTGCCTCAGCCTCCCAAGTAGCTGGGATTACAGGCATCTGCCACCACACCTGGCTAATTTTTGTATTGTTAGTAGACATGGGGTTTCACATATTGGCCAGGCTGGTCTCGAACTCCTGACCTCAAGTGATTTGCCCGCCTCAGCCTCCCAAAATGCTTGGGATTACAAGCATGAACCATTGCACCAGGCCTTGTTTTTATTTCTTAAAGGGGAAAGATGGTGAGCAATTCATTTTTACAAATAATTTATGAGAAAGGCACATAGCACATAGTAAATATGCATGATGTATACACACATGCACTTTTTATTTAACACAGAAGAAACAGATTTTAAAAATATATTACCAGACAGGTCTGGATAGCTGAGTTATCTTATAGTATCCGGGAAGCTTTTTTTGCTGTAACAGGATTCTTCTAGAACATGTTGACATTCTGCTTTAGTCACACTGATTTTCTTGCTTTTTCCTACCTAGATCAGAGGCTTTCAGCCTCCTTGATTGTTGTATTTCTCCCTCTCTTTGTAGTTTATCCTTCATACCCTCTTTTTCCCTCTTGGAAATGTTTTCTTTAATTTCACAAGTAATACATGGATTTTTGGTTTTAGGGGTTGGTGACATTCAGGGATGTGGCCATCTACTTCTCTCAGGAGGAGTGGGAATGCCTGGACCCTGCTCAGAGGGACTTGTACGTGGATGTGATGTTGGAGAACTATAGTAACTTGGTGTCACTGGGTAAGGTCATCTGCCTGAAATAATTTAGTCTCCTCTTTGCATCATCAGTTTTCTGCACTGGAAATTCCAGGGCTATCTTTGAAGAAACCAGGTGAATTTCTTCTCCCTCTTCCCAAGGGTATGTTTTTATACTTGCTGGGTTAGAAATGGGTTCGTTAAACACATTGATCTTCCCCATCCCTCAGTGAGCTTAACACCATTCTCGGGCCCTCGCTACAATCACCTCTCTCCTTTAATGGCCAAGGGGCTGGATTTGCATTATAGGACATTTATTTCGTAACCATTGTCAAAGAAACCAGATTTCATAAATTCTGCAAATACTATATCGAATGTCTACTTCTGGCCAGCGTTGTGCTGAGCACTATTCATTGAATCATGAACAAGTTTTGATAACTTGCCTATTTTCATGCAGTTTACTTTGTAGTAAAGGAGAAACATCAAATAAGTAAGTGAATAAATAAATAGTGTGTAATGAACCAAATTCTTTGGAAAAGGTAAACAGTGTAAGGGAATAGAAAATGATAGGGACTGACAGGGCTAATTTAGATAAGATGGTCAAGGAACGCTTTCTTGAACAGATGTTCAAGAATAGAGATATTCGAGCTATGTGAATATGTGGGAGAAGAACAGATCAATCACAGTGAACAGCAAATGCAAAGGCCCTGTTGTTGGAAAGGAACTTTACCAGAACTCTAGGGTAGAGTTATTAAAGGAATATGTACTAAGAAATTACGCCAGGGAGATAGGAAGGGGCCAGATAATATATTGTTTTGTTGTTCTTGTTTGTGGAATTTGGATTGTTTAGTCTCTTTCAGTTTGAAACCGTTCACATGTCTTTCCTTGACTTGCACATATGTCTGTGATGCTTTTGAAGATTACAGGCCAGTTATTTTGTACAGTGTTCCTCAGTTTGGGTTTGTTTGCTCTTTCTTCATGATTAGATTTAGAGTATGGATCTTTGGCAGGATTATCACAGAATCGATGCTGCATTCTTCTCCCTGCATTTTGTTGGGTAGTATGAATGATTTGTCATTACTCATGTTATTCACTCTGAGTACTTGATTAAGGTGGTGTCTGCTGGCTTCCTCTTTGTGCAGTTGCTTTTTTTCCCTTCCATAAGTATTTTATAGGGAGGAACTTTGAAACTATTAAATATTGTAGAACTGGGCACAGTGGTGGCTCAAACCTGTAATCCCAGTGCTTTGGGAGGCTGAGACGGGTGGATTGCTTGAGGCCAGGAGTTCGAGACCAGCATGGGGCAACATGGCAAAACCCCATCTCTTCAAAAAATACAAAATAATTAGCTGGGCTCTGTTAGTGCACACCTGTAGTCCCAGCAACTGGGGAGGCTGAGGTGAGTGGATTGCTTGAGCCTAAGAGGTTGAGGCTGCAGTGAGCTAAGATTGTGTCACCACACTCCAGCCTGGGTGACAGAGCAAGACCCTGTCTCAATCAATCAATAAATAAATATTGTGTTCCTCTTCAAACTTTCCATTTATTCGTATGTTGGATTTCTAGTCAATGGGCTATATTCTGTTTTTTCTGTTATTTATTTTGAAGCTCAAAGTGTTGGCGCTTGTTCCAGATTTGGTCAGTGGGAATCCTTTCATGATATGGCTTTTTGGCATACTCTTTAAGTATTTCCTGATTTTCTGATAAACAAGGTGTCAGAGGTTCATCTTGTATGAAATTTCCCTGCTCTAGTTTTATAATCAGCTATTGCTTTGAAATGCTGAGTTACTTTAAGACAGATTTATAGTTATTATTTTATGCATTTGTCTTTTAAATCAACAAATCAAAAGTACAATAATATTAACTTTTATATTTACTCATGTAGTTACCATTACCAATGTTCTTTATTTCTTCTTATGGCTTCTAATTACTGTTTTGTGTCCTTAGCCTGAAACACTCCCTGTAACATTTCTTCTAGAGTAGGTCTACTGGTAGTCACCTCTTTCGGCTTTTGTTTTTTCTGGAAATGTCTTAATTTTACCTTTATTCTTAAAGGACAGTTTTTGCTGGTGTAGAATTCTTGGTTGACAGTGTTTTTTCTTTTGGGACTTTTCAATATACCATCCTACTACTTTCTGTTCTCCATGGTTTCTGATGAGAAATTAGCTGTTAGTCTTGTTGAGGATTCTTGTATGTGTTAGGCTTCTGCTTTCTTCCTGTGTTCTGAAGTCTTTTTGTCTTTGGGTTTCCATAATTTGACTATAATGTGTCTAGATATGAGTCTCTTTGGGTTTATCCTGCCTGAAGTTGTTGAGTCTCTTGCATATGTGTATTCCTGCCTTTTCTCAGATTTTGGAAGTTTTCAGACATTCTTTCTTCACATTTTTTTTCTATACTTTTATCTCTCTTCTTTTTCTGGGACTCTTAAGATGTGTATGTTGGTGTACTTGATGGTATCCCATCAATCCTTCCGGCTCTCTTCATTGTTCATTATTCCTTGTTTTTTTTTGTTTTTTTTTTTTGGAGATGGAGTCTTGCTCTGTCACCCAGGCTGGAGTGCAGTGGCGCAGTCTCGGCTCACTGCAAGCTCCGCCTCCCGGGTTCACGCCATTCTCCCACCTCAGCCTCCCGAGTAGCTGGGACTACAGGTGCCCACCACCACACCCGGCTAATTTTTTGTATTTTTAGTAGAGACAGGGTTTCACCATGTTAGCCAGGATGGTCTCGATCTCCTGACCTCATGATCCGCCCGCCTCGGCCTCCCAAAGTGCTGGGATTACAGGCGTGAGCCACCGTGCCCGGCCCATTATTCCTTTTTTTTTTTGCTCTTCTAGTGCAATAATTTCAAATGACTCATTTTCAAGTTTGCTGAATCTTTCTTCTGCTGAATCCACTACTGAAATTTTCATTTCAGTTGCTTTACTCCAGAATTTGTTTGGTTCCTTTTTTTTTTTTTTTTTAATAATTTCTATCCTTTTATTGATATTTTCATTTTGTTCATACATTGTTTTCCTGATTTCCTTTAGCTCTTGGTCCATGGTTTCTTTAGGCTCATTGAGCATATTGGATAGTTCATTCAATGTCTAGGCTTCCTCTGGAATGGTTTCTGTCAGATTCTTTTTTTCTTGTGAACGGGCACCTTATTTTCCTGTTTCATTGTATGCTTTGTAATTTTTTGTTAAAACTGGGTATTTTGAGTATTATAATGTGGTACCTCTGGAGATTCAATTTTCCCATTCCTCAGGCATGGCTGATTTCTGCTTGTTGAGGGCTGGAGCTGTCAGACTTTTTCAAACTCTTTTGGCAAATTGTATATTCCTTATTGTATGTGGTCACTGAAGTTTCTGTTCCATCATCTCTGCAGTCAGTTAGTACCAGACAAAGATTTACTTAAATATCTGGCTATAAAAAGGGGGAGAAGAAAAGGTCCATTAGCCCTTTAAATCTTCCAATAGATGCTCCTGGGGAAAGCTTCTGTGATTGATGGAGCTAAAATCAAGGCAGTCATCTGTGCTGGTCCCTCAAAGTAACACAAAACCCACCAAACTGCACAACCCTGAAGTTTTTGGAAGACAAAATCACACTGCCCACCCAGGTCCCAGCTGGCTGTTTCAGGAATACAGGCTGCTGCCCTCCCCACAGTTGTGGTGGGGCTGAGGAGTGAGGGATGTGATTAGCTGGTACACACCATACCTGTGAACTTTTCATACTATGTTACATTAAAATCATTGCACTTTGAATAATCTTTTATCCATGCGTAATTTTGTAACATCATACACCAAATCCACCTGTTTCTACAAATAAAGTTGTATGGAACATAGTCTTACCCATTTGTTTATATGTTTACATATTGTCCATGGCTGCCTCGATAAAAGAGTTGTGACCATTGAGTTGTTAAGACAAAAGAGTTGTTAGACAAAACAAAATCAGCCAAAGCTCATTATGATAAGAATTTGATTCCCATTAAGATACATACCTAGCAGGGGACACTAGATAACCACAACTGGGCACATAAGGGCTTGACTGATGGAAGCTGACATTTGGTTTGAGGCAACATCAGCATGGGAAAATGAGGGACTTGTTGAAGTGAACTTTGTGGAATCCTCCAGAAAACTATAAAATCAGAACATTGAGATCACAAGAGCTGCAAAATCAAGGCTAAGTTTGTTATTTAATAGGGGAGTGCCTTGATGCTCAGGAGTGAGTTCAGTAAAGTCACCTAATTTGTCTTTTATTTCTACTGTAGTTTTTTTTTTTTTTTTCCTAGTGAAGGAAATAAAATGTGTGGTTTTCTTGTTTTCTTTCAGATTTGGAGTCAACAACATATGAGACCAAAAAAATATTTTCAGAAAAGGATATTTTTGAAATAAATTTTTCCCAATGGGAGACGAAGGAAAAAAGTAAAACCCTTGGCCTTGAGGCATCCATCTTCAGAAATAATTGGAAGTGCAAAAGCATATTCGAGGGACTAAAAGGATGTCAAGAGGGATACTTCAGTCAAATGATAATCAGCTATGAAAAAATACCCTCTTACAGAAAAAGTAAATCTCTTACTCCACATCAAAGCATTCGTAATACAGAGAAACCCTATGTTTATAAGGAACGTGTGAATGCTTGCAGTCATGGCTCAAAACTTGTTCAACACAAGAGAACTCATACAGCTGAAAAACACTTTGAATGTAAAGAATGTGGGAAGAATTATTTAAGTGCCTATCAACTCAATGTGCATCAGAGATTTCATACTGGTGAGAAACCCTATGAGTGTAAGGAATGTGGGAAGACCTTTAGTTGGGGATCAAGTCTTGTTAAACATGAGAGAATCCATACTGGTGAGAAACCCCATGAATGTAAAGAATGTGGGAAGGCCTTTAGTCGTGGCTATCACCTCACTCAACATCAGAAAATTCATATTGGTGTGAAATCTTATAAATGTAAGGAATGTGGGAAAGCCTTTTTTTGGGGCTCAAGCCTCGCTAAACATGAGATAATTCATACAGGTGAGAAACCTTATCAATGTAAAGAATGTGGGAAGGCCTTCAGTCGTGGCTATCAACTTACTCAGCATCAGAAAATCCATACTGGTAAGAAACCTTATGAATGTAAAATATGTGGAAAGGCTTTTTGTTGGGGCTATCAACTTACTCGACATCAGATATTTCATACTGGTGAGAAACCCTATGAATGTAAGGAATGTGGGAAGGCTTTTAATTGCGGATCAAGTCTTATTCAACATGCAAGAATTCATACTGGTGAGAAACCTTATGAATGTAAAGAATGTGGAAAGGCCTTTAGTCGTGGCTATCACCTTTCTCAACATCAGAAAATTCATACTGGTGAGAAACCTTTTGAATGTAAGGAATGTGGGAAGGCCTTTAGTTGGGGTTCAAGCCTTGTTAAACATGAGAGAGTTCATACTGGTGAGAAATCCCATGAATGTAAAGAATGTGGAAAGACCTTTTGTAGTGGGTATCAACTTACTCGACATCAGGTATTTCACACTGGTGAGAAACCCTATGAATGTAAGGAATGTGGGAAGGCTTTTAATTGTGGATCAAGTCTTGTTCAACATGAGAGAATCCATACAGGGGAGAAACCTTATGAATGTAAAGAGTGTGGGAAGGCTTTTAGTCGTGGCTATCACCTGACTCAACATCAGAAAATTCATACCGGTGAGAAACCTTTTAAATGTAAGGAATGTGGGAAGGCCTTCAGTTGGGGTTCAAGCCTAATTAAGCATGAGAGAGTGCATACTAATGAGAAGACTTATGGATGTAAAGACTGTGGGAAGGCCTTTGGTAGTGGCTATCAACTTAGTGTTCATCAGAGATTTCATATTGGTGAGAAGCTTTATCAATGTAAGGAATTTGGGAAGACCTTTACTCATGGCTCAAAACTTGTTCATGAGAGAACTTGTAATGATAAACCCTACAAATATAAAGAATGTGGGGAAGCCTTTCGGTGGACAACTTACTCAAATGAGAAAATTGATACCGATAAAACCTTATGATTGAAAGTTGTAACAGAACATTTTGTGTGTGTTTACAGACAACTCATCATAATAAGAACTCTTACTCTTGAGAAACCTTGTGAATGTAAGGGATGTGCAAAAGCCATTCGTTTCTGTGTATGGACAATTATCTTGCTATCCAGTAATTCATACTAGTGAGAAATATTCTGAATATAACTAATATGAAAAGGCCTTTAGACTTCTGTACACTTATTGGATATCAATTTATACTGATGTAAAATCATTTAAATGTAAGGAATGTGTGAAGATCTTTATTAATGACACAAAGTCTGATAACATCAGATAATTGGTATTTGTTAAAAAGGTTTAAATGGAAGGAATGTGGGAAGGACCTAAACTTAAATCAGTTCTTGCTGCACATCCAAGAATTCATACTGCTGTGTAATCCTATGCACATAAGGAATTTGGGAAGGCTTATAGACATAGTAAATATCCTAGAGTACATCAGAGAATTCATCAAAATGAGAAATCATTTGAATTAGAATTAAAGGAAGGCCTTTAGACAGATGCCACTCAAATTATTATCCAGAGACTGGTGCAGTCATAAAATTGTCATCTGTCAATCATGAGATAAATGTGGAAAGTGAGTAAATATTTGGAACTTTTATAGCAATTTGACATTTCCATAACATTCTTATTCTGTTTTACAAAATTATCAGTCCATAAATGATTGAGAATTGAAAACAAAGTTTGTTCTCTTCCAGAAATAATTTTAGAGACAAGACTCACATTTTTCAAGACATGAGACAAGTCACGATATAATTTAATTTAAATAAGAAATTCTTGGCCGGGCGCGGTGGCTCAAGCCTGTAATCCCAGCACTTTGGGAGGCCGAGACGGGTGGATCACGAGGTCAGGAGATCGAGACCATCCTGGCTAACACGGTGAAACCCCGTCTCTACTAAAAAATACAAAAAACTAGCCGGGTGAGGTGGCGGGCGCCTGTGGTCCCAGCTACTCGGGAGGCTGAGGCAGGAGAATGGCGTAAACCCGGGAGGCGGAGCTTGCAGTGAGCTGAGATCCGGCCACTGCACTCCAGCCTGGGCGACAGAGCCAGACTCAGTCTCAAAAAAAAAAAAAAAAAAAAGAAATTCTTCACTTGCACCTCTCTGATTAGAATAGCAGGACAGTCATACTATAGCAAGATTTGGCAAATGAGGGAATCAAAATTTTCTAATGCCTGTAATAGCATAAGATAATTTATACCAGATATGTTAAATGTACAGAAGCCTTCTAACACTATTCAATCTTTGTTAAACTTCAGTAAATTCATCCTAGAGAATAACTCTGTTAATGTAACAAATGTAGGAAAACCTTTATCCATGGCATATACCATACTGTCATCACCATTTCACCTCCATACTACCTGTAGGATGGTGAGCAAAATGCTTATCTCCTCTGGACATGATGTTTAAAATGCTGATGGTAACTAATAATGCTGTGATAGAGATTAGATGGATTTAGTATGCATCGTATACTTGGAAGAGTATCTGGTATGTAGCCTATGCTCAAAACATATTAGCTATTGTTCATATTGTCTTTATTATTAGTATTACTACTGGTGAATTCTTAGGAGAAGCACAACCATTTGGAGGAATGAATTCAGAAAAGCTTCCTATAACCACTCATCCATTTGAATTTCAGATAGTTCATTCTGGGTAAGATCTAGTACAGTATAAAGAATTTGAGGGGATTTTAATTTAGAGTTTATCCCTTAAGCTGAGCTAAAAATTGAGACGTGACAAAACCCAGACTTTTGAAGAGTTTAGGAAAGCTGTTTTATAGAATGTCACACATTAGTTTCTTTCCTCATGGTGAAATTTGATATGGGCCTCTTCTTCACATTTCTCATAACATGAAGTTGGAAATAGAGGCTTAAGCATTTTTTACCAGAACACTTCATAGATGGTGATGTGTACTTCATCTTGCAGTACATCAGAAGCAGATAGGATCCATTTCCCCCACTAGCACCAGTGCCAAGTTTGATCACTTCCGATAACTACTAGAGTTGTCCGTTGTAAAGATCTATTATATACCTAATAGGATTGGTCAACCTTGATCAATGATCTTTGGAAATGTGTGATCATATGGTATGTATTTTACTTTTTTTTTTTTTTTTTTTGAGACAGGATCTCTCTCTCTGTCACCAAGGCTGGAGTGCGGTGATGTGATTTTGGCTCACTGCAACCTCCACCTCTTGGGTTCAAGTGATTCTTGTGCCTCAGCCTCCCAAGTAACTGGGTCCACAGGTGTGCACCTGTGTGCTAATTATATTTTTAGTAGAGATGGGGTTTTGCCATGTTGGTCCAGGCTGATCTTGAACTCCTGGTCTTAAGCAATCCACCTGCCTCAGCCTCCCGAAGCGTTGGGATTACAGGTGTGAGACACTGCGCCTGGCTGTATTTTACTATTTGGAAATCACAGTGCATCTTAAAATTGATGGCTTCTTGTAACCACTTTCAACCAGGTGGCTGTCATGATTTAGTGTTAGCATCAAGGCAGGTTAGTTATGATGAAATAGAGTGTGTGTTTATATACTCACACAGTTAGAAATCGACCCTTTTAAAAATTACGTCTTTTAAAAAATGTTAGTTCCATCAGAACTAATGCATTGATAACTAAATGTCTGTGGTTCATTGTCATAAGTCTACACCTGACCTCTCTATTTTGTGCACATAGGGAATTCGTAATATCACTGTTCAATCAGTCATTCACCCTCTAGTGATCATCATTCTACATGATTGCACTTTTTCAAAGGCATAAAAAGCCAACAGTTGCACTTTTAATAATCAACTGTAACACAAAGCAGAGTACTTTGGGAGTTTTAACAGGATATATTATTGGTAATTGGCTACTATGCCACTCCCTCTGGGTGCCACATTTGCCTGTTAACTAAGAAATGTAGACACGGTGCCTTATCCCAACATTTCTGAAATTATATCTCAAGGAATCACCAGTGCTTACTAGTCTTGAAAATGAAGGAGGATTTTATAGTTAAAGAAGCTAAAGAAGCTTATAAAGTAGCATCTACTAAATCCCCTCTTAAGGAACAAGCAAAAGCACTTCACCAGCTTATCAAAAGACTAAAGAGAAGAGAAAAAAAGAGACTATTCCAGTGAAGAAAATGGTTGAACTTTGTTTAAACTGGTGTATGGCAAACTTCACTGTTGAAATACTGATTCCCATGACCTATTATCTTTGTAGGTGGGTGAAATTGCATTGGGAAATGCTGCTATAACCAAAAGATAATTTCACTCACCATGTCTGGTTGTTAGCTATGATGGAATAGCAGCATCATGCTCTCAGTTACAAGTGAACATCTTTGTTGTAGCTAAGTAGGGGTGACTCCTGAGTTTAATTAAATGCCATTTCACTATCTCTTTCTACAGTTGTATGGTATTTAATTTGTTAATGTGATGATTTATTCTGACAGATTCACTGACTTTTTCCCCTTTCCTGGATATTCCAGTTAGTCCCGGTATCCTTCTGATGCATTGCTTGATTTCATTTTGCCATTTTATTTAGTATTTTTGCATCTCATGAGTGACATTATATAGTAGTTTTCTTTGTTATTGTATTTTTGTTTGTTTTGGTATTGCAGTAGCCTGTTCTTTAATATTGTATGATCCTGTTAGGTTATTTTGTTTGATCCTTGACTACTTTTCTAGTTCCATCTGTTGCATTTTTTCTTGTCTTTTAATTCCTACTTCAGACATAACAGATTTATTGAGTGTTCAGCACAGTTCCTTTAAGGAGCCTTTATAGCCATGTAGTACTAGCCAAGATCCACATAAAAGAAGCATCCCAACATGGCCCCTTGTTGAAAATCCTTCATTATGTGTTCTTAAGAATAATGTGTTGGGAAGTCAGAACTTCCTTATAGGGCTGTTATGTTCATACTTGTACGTGTCTTTTGGAGCACACGTGTACACATTTCTTTCTGTATACACGGGGAGTGGAATTGCTGGGGTGTGGTCATGGATACATATCTGTTCAACTTTTTAGTAAGTTTAAGTTCTTCTAAACAGTTTTCCAAACAAATGAACCGACTTATACTCTCACTAGCAGTATATCAATGTTCTGCTTTCTCCACATCTTTGATTAATACTTGACATCATCAGTTTAAAGAATATTTTCATTACTCTCACAGGTAATAGAGTGGCATTTGATTGTTGATAATTGTGGTTTAATTTTCCATTTTCTGATTGTTGCCTATTTGTATATTCTTGCAACTTTGCTCCTTGCTCCGGGCATTGGATACATTTGATGTGTCTGTTTTTTACAGAGCCTCTGTTCAGTTTGGAGGACAACAGTTAATACCTAGGCCATGACATTCTCTCTCTCTCTGTGTGTGTGTGTGTGTGTGTGTGTGTGTGTGTGTGTGTGTGTATTCCCCACCAGACAGTGAGCTGGTTTTGATGGCTGTGATGGAATCAGCTTTATCTTTGCATCTCCAGTTCCCAGTATGAACCATGACCCTTAGATGTTTGATTCAGTTAGGATACACTCAGTAGAAATTAAAATACCACACTGGGGCCGGGCGTGGTGGCTCATGCCTATAATCACAGCACTTTGGGAGGCCGAGGCAGGCAGATCATGAGGTCAGGAGTTCAAGACCATCCTGGCTAACACGGTGAAACCCATCTCTATTACAAATACAAAAAAAAAAAAAAAAAAAATAGCTGGGCATGGTGATGTACACCTTTAGTTGCAGCTACTTGGGAGGCTGAGGCAGGAGAATGGCGTGAACCCGGGAGGCAGAGCTTGCAGTGAGCTGAGATAGTGCCCTGCACACCAGCCTGGTGACAGAGCGAGACTCTGTCTCAAAAAAAAAACCAAAAAAAACAAAAACCCACACTGGCTAGAACAATGAGGAAGTATATTGAATGATATAACATGCTTTCAGAGGGACAGTGGGCTCCAGATATTTTTGATTCATCAGCAAAATTAAATTTTCAGAGGCTCAGTTTCTCTTCCATTTTCCACTCTGCACTCCCCACTGTTGGCTGGCACCATGATGGCTGGCAGGCTTCCAGATATTACAAACAGACATGACAACATCCACAGAAAATAATAAGGGAGAGCATCTCCTGTGACAGGAACAAGGAAACATTTCCCATTAGCCAGCAGTGTACATCTGCTTTTAGTTGCTAAAATGGGTTATATGTAATTCCTGAAATAATCATTGGTATTACTTTAAATTAACCATAGACTCTGAAAGGTTTTATTTAAATAAAAAATCAGACTCTTAAGTTTCATTAGCTTTTTATATATATGTGAGACATAACAAGTGATCCTTTATTTTAAAAAGTAAAATTACAAATATGTATAAATTTCATAAGACAATTTAAATTAAATGTATATATTAAGACCACCAAATATAATTTCAGCTTTTTAGAGATTAATGTTAATTTTTTTTTTTTTTGAGACAGAGTTTCGCTCTTGTTGCCCAGGCTAGAGTGCAATGGCGCAATCTCAGCTCACTGCAACCTCCACCTCCCAGGTTCAAGCAATTCTCCTGCCTCAGCCTCCCTAGTAGCTGGGATTACAAACATGTGCCACCACGCCCGGCTAATTTTGTATTTTTAGTAGAGACGGGTTTCTCCATGTTGATCAGGCTGGTCTCGAACTCCCGACCTCAGGTGATCTGCCCGCCTCGGCCTCCCAAAGTACTGGGATTACAGGTATGAGCCACTGCGCCCCCCTTAATGTTAATTTTTAAAAGCAAAAATCCTGAAATATAAAGTCTATATTGTTAGAACATTTACTAGGAATTTTTTGTGATGTAGAATATTATCTGATTGTAGATGTAGGGGACAGGGAAAATATTTTTGGTCTAACCTTGTTAAGTATTTTTTCTTCCAGACTCAGAGGAGTCTATGCTTAATTTCTGGAATTCTGTTAGTTAACCTGACTGAGAAGGCCAAGATTTACAATGTGGAAATGAAACCAAGGTGTAATTGGAATTCGGGTGTGAAGGGGGCCAGCCCCTCCACAACCTGTGGGTGTTTCTCGTCAGGTGGGATGAGAGACTGAGAAAAGAAATAAGACACAGACAAAATACAGAGAAAGAACAGTGAGCTCAGGGGACCGGTGCTCAGCATACGGGAGGACCCGCGCGCCGGCTCTGGTCTCTGAGTTCCCTCAGTATTTATTGATTACTATCTCTACCATCTCGGAGAGGGGGATGTGGCAGGACAACAGGGTAATAGTGAGGAGAGGGTCAGCAGGAAAACATGTGAACAAAGGTCTCTGTGTCATAAATAAGTTTAAGGAAAGGTGCTGTGCCTTGATGTGCACACACACAAACATCTTGGTGCAATAAAGAGCAGTATTGCCGCCAGCATGTCTCACCTCCAGCCCTAAGGCGATTTTCTCCTATCTCAGTAAATAGAACATACTATCGGATTTTACACTGAGACATTCTATTCCCAGGGATGAGTAGGAGACAGATGCCTTCCTCTTAACTGCAGAGAGGCCTTCCTCTTTCACTAATCCTCCTCAGCACAGACCCTTTACGCGTGTCGGGCTGGGGGACAGTCAGGTCTTTCCCTTCCCATGAGGGCATATCTCAGGCTATCACATGGGGAGAAACCTTGGACAATACCTGGCTTTCCTAGGCAAAGGTCCCTGCGGACTTCCGCAGTGTATTGTGTCCCTGGGTACTTGAGATTAGAGAATGGTGATGACTTTTACCAAGCATACTGCCTTCAAGCACTTTTTTAACAAAGCACATCCTGCACAGCTCTAAATCCATTAAACCTTGAGTCAACACAGCACATGTCTCTGCAAGTACAGGGTTGGGGCTAGGGTTACAGATTAACAGCATCTCAAGGCAGAAGAATTTCTCTTAGTACAGAACAAAATGGAGTCTCTTAAGTCTACTTCTTTCTATATAGACGCAGTAACAGTCTGATCTCTCTTTCTTTTCCCCACAGGGTGAACATATTTACTCATTTTTTTTTTTTTTTTTTGAGACGGAGTCTCTCTCTGTCACCCAGGCTGGAGTGCAGTGGCATGATCTCACTGCAACCTCTGCCTCCCGGGTTCAAGCGATTCTCCTGCCTCAGCCTCCCGAGTAGCTGGGACTACAAGTGTGCACCACCGTGCCCAGCTAATTTTTGCATTTTTAGTAGAGACAGGGTTTCGCCATGTAGGCCAGGCTGGTCTTGAACTCCTGGCCTCAAGTGATCCACCTGCCTCCACCTCCCAAAGTGCTGGGATTACAGGTGTGAGCCACCACACCCAGCCTCAGTTCATTTTTACAGCACACATACATAGCACTAAATTCAAAAGAAACAAAAATCTTATCTCTCACCTTTTCTGAAGCTATAAAATCATCCATTTCAGAGACAACTACACTTTCCAGCCTCTTCTGTGTTCTTGAGCAGATAGTCCATGTAAATAGCAGAGTACATTGCCTTAGAGTAGACATTCAAGATTTGCAAGTATTCCTTTAATATCTCATAATTCAGTGTTAGTCATATACCAGTGTCATTATGGATTTCATCAATAAAAATTTTGGTTCAATTTATTTTCACTGTACCCAAGTGTTTACTGTGGAGGAAGGGTCTGCAGTGCCCTTGGCCACATTTTAAAAATACGGTTCATTCTGAACTGTTTGCCCAGATCTCTGCCTGGTGCACAAGAGATATTGTGGCCTCCACCACCATCACCACTGGGATTCTCTTCACCTCTCTCCTCTACTGAATTTCTTGTTTTCTACTCATTCATTTTGGTGGAAAACCCCTTCCACTTGCTTTCTTTGAAGAGGTGACTTGGAAATAATTCACGTGGTTGAAAGGATTTTATTCTACCTTTCAGTTTTTGGTATCTCCCTATTATTGGCCAGCAGGTTCCTAGGCATGTTCTTTTCATAGTAGATGGCAGAAACACAAGAGACTGAGCCAAAGCATGTTTAAAGTATCTATATCCATTGTAATCCACCCAAATTCTGTGGACTAGACACATGGCCAAGCCCAACACCAATGGGGCAGGGATGAGCTCTGCCAAGGGCGGAGAGTAAGGGAAGAATTGTGGGCAAATACTCTAAGCTACCAGATTCATACCAACATTACTGGCATCACTGTGAGTCAACACATTCCACTGTGGGGGGCAACTGAGAAATAGTTAATGGTTTCATTGAGAATAGTTTATTCCCATGACTTCAGTCAACTGGAAAATATAAACCTTTACTATAAAAATGTTCCCGGTTGGGCCGGGCGCGGTAGCTTACGCCTGTAATTCCAGCACATTGGGAGGCCGAGGAGGGCGGATCACAAAGGTCAGGAGATGGAGACCTTCCTGGCTAACATGGTGAAACCCCCTCTCTACTAAAAATACAAAACATTAGCCGGGCGTGGTGGTGGGAGCCTGTAGTCCCAGTTACTCGGGAGGCTGAGGCAGGAGAATGGTGTGAACCTGGGAGGCGGTGCTTGCAGTGAGCCGAGATCGCGCCACACTGCACTCCAGCCTGGGCGACAGAGCGAGACTCTATCTCAAAAAAAAAAAAAAAAAAAAAAAAGGTTCCTGGTTGTTACATGAATATATAAAATTTATATCTATTTTGTACACGTTTAACAATAGCAAAACAGTTGAGTAAATGATTCTATATTAATATTGCTTAAAATGAGTCTTATGGCTTGTAGCAGAATGATTAAAGTCACGAACTATGTCTGTTCATGAATAATTGTGGGGATAAAAACAGGAAGAAAGGAGAAAATCTGACCATTTTGGTTTGAGTGAGAAGGAGAAAGATTTTAGGAGAACATGTCTTGTCTGTGCGTGTTAGTTTTGGAATTATTTCTACAGCTGCAGACTTCTAGAGATAATTTACAGTGAATGTTGGGGTGGTCATTCAACAGTGGAAAATCTGTGCGTCACTGCCCCATCTCCATAGTACAGCTTATTAAACTAAAAGCAAAGCAGTGTGCTCAAAGCAAAGCTAATTTTCTGTCTGTGCAAACTTGGGCACGATGCCTATGTATTCTTTCTACATTTCCTCTTGGGATGTTACTAAAAGTTTCCAGTCTGCATCAGGGACTCATATTACAAAAACCACATCCTCAATTTCTGTAATTTGTAGGTTAATGTTTTGGGTGGGGACATTTATCCTGCACACAGTCCTGTGCCAGGACAGAAACAGTCAAAAGTCAAGAACTCTACTATGAGTGGAGATTCAGGATCAACTAGAGGCTTTTTCTAGGGGGAAAATGCCCCCCAGTCTCTGGGGGGCATAAATGGTAAAGGAATCAGACTCTTTTCTAAAAGAAGTGCAGTGATGTGTGTACCAGGGAATAGTGTGCTTTTAAACTGCAGTTGTGCTTAAAAATTACTTTGCAAAACTGCAAATTGGCATTTAGCAGGAATGGGAATCTATCTTCCTTATAGAGGCTCTCTGAGATGCCTTCTGTGTGTATACACTTGCATTCCGGTATCCAACTGAAAAACAGAATTTTAAAGGGATTTGAAATATCCTTCTTTCTGTCCTTGATCCCTTATTATCTTTACAGAGCAATGGGATGAGGATGAGAGTTGGGAGTAATGATGACTCTCTGCCCCTGGGATTCAGGAAACGAAGAATGGGGAGGTTTAGCGAGATAAGGATAAATAGGTATATAGAGGTGAAATTATTTTTCCACATAATTTCCCATAGCAACAGTGGCTCCAGGCCTTGTGTTCTAGAGAGAATGTCAGTGGGTTTTTTTTGGGGGGGGGGCACAAACTTGGGGGTTTCAAATTTCATGATGAGATGGAAGCAAGATTAACAAGCTAATTTTATATTGGTGCATTATTTCTTTTGTTAGTTATTTAAGTGTCTCTAGTGCTAAGCCCCTCCAAATTGGGCTTCCAATCACAGTTGGAATCAAATTTAAACTCATCATTAATTCCTACAGGTCATACATGGTCTTGAGTACAGGATTCTGGCATTATTTCTGACTCCCCTCCCCTCACTGCCTGCCATGGTCTACTATACTCCATCCAGGATGAAGCATTTCTGTTCCTTAAAAAATAGCAAGCTATCTATCACTTGCCGGCCACTCTGTTGGAATGCACCTCCTCGGTTCTTCACAGGCTTCTTGTAATTCAGGTCTCTGCCCAAATGCCACCTGATTGAACAGGTCTTTCTTGACCACCCACTTGACTAGCCCCACCCTTCTGTCAGTTACACTCTTTCGGATTATTTAAAAAATTTTCCTCATTGCACCAAACACTAAGTGACATTCTTTTATTTTATGTATTTATTTAATTTTTTGAGATGGAGTCTTGCTCTGTTGCCTGTGTTGGAGTGTAGTCGCACGATCTCAGCTCACTGCAACCTCTGTTTCCTGAGTTCAGCAGTTTTCCTGCCTTAGCCTCCCGAGTAGCTGAGATTACAAGCATGTGCCACCACGTCCCGCTAATTTTTGTATTTTTAGTAGAAACGGGGTTTCACCGTGTTGGTCAGGCTGGTCTTGAACTCCTGACCTCAAGTGATCACCTACCTTAGCCTCCCAAAGTGCTGGGATTACAGGCTTGAGCTACCGTGCCCGGCCAGGCATTCTTTGATTTTAAATAATGTGTCAGAGAAAGTGACATTATTTGTCCCCATGCTGATTGTCTACATTCTTGGTTATAAGTTCCACAGGATCAGGGAATATGCTTCTCTTGCTATCATTGTATCTCCAGTATCTAGAGAAATGTATGGCTCAAAGAAGATGCTCAAATATTTGTTAAAGGAATAAAAGAGAAAATGGATTGATTCATATTTAGACTCTAAATAGAGGTGGAGTACTGCTACCTCCTTTAGAGAATAAAACTCAAGGCTCTGAATAGTATGAGTTTCTCATATTTAGGGAAGGAAAATACGTGAGGACCAAAGTGGAGTTAAATGCACTGAGGAACCTAATATTTATAAGGATGCAATTTGGAATAATATTACTTCCTGGATTTAATTAACTTCTGGTAATTTGAATGTAGTGTGAAGGAATCAACCCTTATTCTTTGGTTCTGGAACTCACGCCACACAAAATAGTGCAGTGGTTGAGGGCATTGTCTTAGCGACTAAACCTCCACCACTTACTAGTAGTTTAATGTCTTAATCTCAAGTCACTTAATCTTTAGTATCTATAATAGAGATATAACAATAGTATAACTATGTCATAGCACTGTGGAGGGTATTATATGAGTGAAAACATGTAGCATGGTTAATGCACTGCCTGTAAGTTCTGTATAAAGGCTTCCCACAAACCTCTAGATCTGGCTTGCCAAGACTGTAAGTGGCATCCAAAAGGCATGGGCAAAAGCCCTGAATCCATACCTTTTCTGAAGTCTCATATTAGTTCTAATAATTTATCTGATGATTTTTTGGTGTGTTCTTAGTTTATTATATTATCTAAAATATTAATTTTATCGTGTTCTTTTTATGTATTTTCTTTCTCTGGCTTTATATATTTTTTTGAGACAGGGTCTTGCTCTGTTGCCCAGGCTGGAGTGCAGTGGTATGATCATAGCTCACTGCAGCCTCAAACTCTGGGCTCCATTGGTCTTTCCACCTCAGCCTCCCGAGTAGCTGGGACTACAGGCACAGGCCACCATGCCTGGCTGGTTTTTAAACTTTTTGTAGAGACAGGGTCTCCCTATGTTGCCTGGACTAGTCTCAAACTCCTAAGTTCAAGATATCCTCCTGCCTCAGCCTCCCAAAGTGTTGGGATTACACGCATGAGCTGCCATGTCTGGCCCTCTTTTTATTGCTTTAAAGCAGAGGTCCCCAAGACTGTTAGGAAGTGGGGCACACAGCAGGAGGTAAGCAGTAGGAGAGCAAGCAAAGTTCATCTGTAGTTATAGCCACTCCCCATCACTCACATGACTAAGGTCCCCCTTCTGTCAGATCAGTGGAGGCATTAAATTGTCATAGTAGCATGAACCCTATCATGAAATGTGCATGCAAAAGTTCTAGGTTGTGTGTTCTTTATGAAAATCTAATGCCTGATGATCTGTCAGTGTCTCCCATCACCCCCAGATGGGACTGTCTATTTGCAGGAAATCAAGCTCAGGGCTCCCACTGATTCTACATTATGGTGAGTTATATAATTATTTCATTATATATTATAACGCAACAGTAATAGAAACAAAGTGCACAATAAATGTAATGTGCTTGAGTCATCCCAAAACTATCCCTTCCCTGGCCCCAGAGCACAGAAAAATTGTCTTCCAGGAAATCGGTCCCTGGTGCCTTTAAAAAGGTTGGGAACCACTGCTTTAAAGTGTTGGACAGGAGCTCTACTACTAATTTAAAAGAAGCAGTAATGAAGGACATTCTTGCTTTTTTTCCTGGTATGAAGTGAAATGAAATAGATTTCCCCAGTATTAATTTTTGCTAAAGGTTTTCTGACTATAACCTTGAATAACTCTTGTGAATGACAGAATTTCATTCTTTTTATGGCTTAGTACTCCACTGTGTATATATATACCACATTTTCTTTATCCATTCATTTGTTGTTGGACACCCAGGTTGATTTCATGTCTTAGCTATTATAAATAGTGTTGCAATAAATATGGGGATGTAGATATCTCTTGGATATATGGATATCCTGTCCTTTGATAAATGTCTGGGTGTGATTGCTGGACCGTGTGGTTACTTCTCTTCATAGGTTTTTTTGAGGAGCCTTCATACTGTTCTCCATAGTGGCCATACAAGGTTACATTCCAATCTGTCAAAGAAAAATTTCTGTTAGGTATGAAAAAATATTTCTATCACAATAGATGATACACCAGCTGTATTAGGTTAAAAATCTGAATTCCTTGAAATTTTAATGCAAGAGACTGATGTCTCCCTAACTGCTTTGCTCTACTGTATAAAGAGTATACCTATGAAGTATATACATGTAAATATTATGAATCATTCATGGAACTGTTAAAAGACATAGAGGCCAGGCGTGGTGGCTGACGCCTGTAATCCCAGCATTTTGGAAGGCTGAGGTGGGTGATCATGAGGTCAGGAGATCGAGGCCATCCTGGCTAACACGGTGAAACCCTGTGTCTACTAAAAATACAAAATATTAGCCAGGTGTGGCGGTGGGCACCTGTAGTCCCAGCTACTTGGGAGGCTGAGGCAGGAGAATGGAATGAACCCGGGAGGTGGAGCTTGCAGTGAGCTGAGATCGCGCCACTGCACTCTAGCCTGGGTGATAGAGCAAGACTCTATCTCAAAAAACATAACAAAACAAAACAGAAATAGAGAACAATTTATCTTATGTTCTTTCCCAATGCTCACCTGTTTAATGGTGTAAGAGATTTACAAAGATTTCTTGTACTTTGAACTCCAGTTCAAGACTTCCTTTAAGGAAAGTTTCCCAAACATTTAATAATCAAGGAAAAAAAGACAGTGATTTTTTTCTCACCAGTATCACATTGCGTATGAATAAACAAAATCTGAAACTCCAAGGAAAGGAAAAGCTTTTTTTGTGACCTAGTCAAAATAATAGGAACATTCATTGAAATGAAAACTTTTCACAGTGTAAGTTCATAAAAATGATTTTATATATTTTTCTAGTATGAATCAATATATAGAGGATTTTAACAGGACTCAAAAGCCTTGTGAAAAGATGCATGCAATGAAGAAATAGGTAATCTTAGTAAAGAAATAGGAACTATAAAAGTACTAAAGGAAAATTCTAGAACTGAAAAATGCAATATCTGAAATTAAACAATTTGATAGATAGGCTTGGCAGCAGAACTGAAATGATAGAAAAAAAGAATAAGTGAACTTGAAAATAGAGTAACAGAAGTTGTCCAAGCTGAAGAACAGGAAAAAATTACTGAAGATAAATAACAAAGACAGTGACCTGTGGGACAGTACCAAAAGACTTAATGTATGAGTAGAGTAAATGCAGAAAAAATATTTGAAGATATAATGGCCAAGAATTTCTGGAATTTGGTGAAAGGCACATGTGTACAAGTTTCAGAGGCTCAGAGTATCCCAAGCAGAATTAACACAAAGAAAACCATACCTAGGCACATCATACTCAAACAGCTGAAAACCAAAGGTAATAAGAAAATCTGGAAAGCACCCAGAGAAAAAGGACACATTACATACAGAGAAAAAACAATTCAAATGACTTCTTCTTGCAATCTATGGAGACCTGAAGACCGGAAGTCAGTGATTTATATATATATGAAACAATATATATCTCTTTACCTTTATAAGTATATATATGTGTGTGTATTCTTTGTGTGTGTGCGTATACACACATATATATTCATGTATCTCCAAAAAACTGCCAACCTAGAATTCTATAGCTAGAAAAAATCCTTAAAAAATAAGGGCATTTAGGGCCGGGCGCGGTGGCTCAAGCCTGTAATCCCAGCACTTTGGGAGGCCGAGACGGGCGGATCACGAGGTCAGGAGATCGAGACCATCCTGGCTAACAGGGTGAAACCCCGTCTCTACTAAAAATACAAAAAACTAGCCGGGCGAGGTGACGGGCGCCTGTAGTCCCAGCTACTCGGGAGGCTGAGGCAGGAGAATGGTGGGAACCCGGGAGGCGGAGCTTGCAGTGAGCTGAGATCCGGCCACTGCACTCCAGCCTGGGTGACAGAGCCAGACTCTGTCTCAAAAAAAAAAAAAAAAAAAAAAAAGGGCATTTCAATAAAAGAAACTATGAAAATTCATCACCAGCAGATATTCACTCCAAGAAATGCTAAGTTAAGTTCCTCAAACTGTAGGGAAATGACACCAGAGAAAAAGTCAGATCTCTGGAAAGAAATAAAGAGCATGGGAAATAGTAAATATATGGGTAAATATAAAAGATGAGGATTTTCATCTTAATTTCTTTAAGCAACTGGATGTAGCACTGTGTGCCTATAG